>NC_135530.1:5672500-5942500 GCF_051989575.1 Stigmatopora nigra
TCATGCGTTGGCCCAGAGAGGTAATTCAGCGCAAAGTCATGTTGAACTGAAGTTTACTCTATACTACGTGTGTAAAAGTGGCGGCCCGGGGGCCAAATCTGGCCCGCCACATCTTTTTGTGTGGCCCGGGAAGGTAAATCATGAGTGTCGACTTTCTGTTTTAGGATCAAATTAAAATGGAGTATAGATGTATATTACATGTATTGATTTTACCCCTTTGAAATCAATAATTGTCATTTTTTAATCAATTTTTCTGTGTTTTTAGTTCAAAAATCATTTTTTTAAATCTAAAAATATATATAACAAAAGCTAAAATAAACATTGATCTAGATCTTTAAAAAAAAAACTGAATATGCAGGGCTTTTAATCTAGTTCTTTTAATCCATTTATAAAAAAAGAAAATCTAAATATTACATCTAAAATTGTCCGGCCCACATGAAATCGAGTTGACATTAACTGGGCCACGAAGTCTGACACCCTTGCTCTATACCACATGTGTCAAAGTGGCGGCCCGGGGACCAAATCTGGACCGCCGCATCATTTTGTGTGGCCCGGAAAAGTAAATGATTTCTGTTTTAAGATCAAATGAAGAGTGTAGATGTATATTAAATTTCCTGATTTTCCCCCTATTAAATCAATAATTGTCATTTTTTAATCATTTTTTCTGTGTTTTTAGTTCAAAAATAATTTTGTAAAATCAAAAAAGATATTTAAAAAAAGATAAAACAAACATTGTTCTAGATCTATAAAAAACTGAATATTCAGGGATTTTAATCCAGTTCTTTTAATCAATTTATAAAAAAAAAAGAAACATCTAAATATTATATCTAAAATGGTCCGGCCCACACGAAATCAAGTTGCCGTTAACGCGGCCCGCGAACCAGCCCAAGTCTGACACCCTTGCTCTATACATACACCAGGGTAACATCACAACATGCGGCATCATCGGCGCCTACGCCGTCATCCTAGCGGTGAACGCCTACATCTACACCAGCTTATCCTACATCACCCTCAATATCCTCAAGCGCCTCCTCAACAACAACTTTAACGCCATGTTCACTGACGTGCCCTTCCAAACAATAGGTGAGTTGGTCAATACCTGAAGAATTGCTTAACCCAGTGGGTGGGCAAAGCGGTCTTTGAGGGCCACTGTGACTGTAGCTTCATGCTCTTTTGTCCAGACTACATCATGCTGACCCTTTGGGTGGTCCTGGCCGTCAACGGCGTGGTCCTGCAGCTGTACCGGGAGCGAAGCAGACCTTTTTTTCCACCTAGCCCGTACTTGATGTGGCTGCAAGAGCGAGAACGGCGTAAAACTAATGTGCTGGACCCGAGCCATCATTTCCCACCGCTGCACAACCGCTTTTTGGCACGAGCAAGGCAGCTCACCAGGCGGATGGAACCGGCCGGGGAACACACGCCACTCTTGCTGTAGCCAATCCAATAAGAACTTGAAAGAATCCTCAAGTCAAATTTAATGACACTTTTTAAGCTGTGTTGGCCACACTTTTCCATTTTTTGCACTAAAACACAAACGAGTACATTTTCCATCCATTTAAAACTCAGGCATAACTTTTTATTCCAACTATAATTTTAAAAGTGGTACACCAGAGATGCTCCTCATCCACTTTTTAGATGTCAAAGAACAACGCCACTAAACTGACAATGTCAATAGTGTTTTATGAATTAAGCCTGCAACTTTTTTTGAATTAAATTGAAAGCCTTTTTTTGTCTCTTACCCAGTGATTCATTGTTTTAATCAATAAACAACCACTTTTTTACCATTTATTTTTTTATTTTCCAGGTTTTGCGAACTGTAGTGTTTTGATATGAATAAACTGCCTGTATAACACATGAAATGTCGGCCTCACAGTCTGGGAACTGGGTTCAAATCCAGGTCAGTCCACCTGTGTGGAGTTTGTATGTTCTCCCTTGGCGTGCATGGTTTTTTTCTGGGTACTCAGGTTTGCTCCCACATTCCATAGACATGAATGGTAGGCCAATTGGACACTAAATTGTCCCCTAAGTATGAATGTAAGCGCAAATGGTTGTTTGTTTCTCTGTGCCCTGTGATTGGCTGGCCACCAAAACAGGATGTCCCCCGCCTCTGGCCCAAAGTCAGATGTGGTGGGCTCCAGCACCCCCCGCGTAACCCTAATGAGGATAAAGCGGCTCAGAAAATGAGAAAAGATGTAACACTTGCAACATCAATTTTGTATTTGCTTACTCGGGCGCCCTCTGTTGTAAAATGACATTACATGCATGTCTATTTTATTTATTTTCAAATTGCACCGTTTAAAGCCCTGAGGGAATTTAACATGTACGCTTTTGGAATGTTTGGAGACAACATTTAAATCATCACACATGGTGACTACGTTAAGATTAAAAACTTTATTTGTGAATATACTAGACACAAAGCACAAAGGTGCCATTTTGAGGGACAGTACTTTAAACCATGTCAAACTAATTAGTTCCAACTATTTCAATACTGATTACATTTATTGTGAATGGATTTGAACGCAGGTGAGCCAGACCCCGCCCCCTCCAGAGGCAGACCTGCTGTGATTGGCTGGTTCGAACACCACGCGCATAACAGCGGTTGCGATGCTTCCCTTCACTTGACAACATTCACGTTTTCCACACGGAAAATCCACTCCTTCGATACGAATAGATCGGACGTCTACTGCTAGTAAGTTTCAAATGCTGTGATTTGTTTGTGAAATGTTTAGAAAGTTGTACAATAGGCTCACCAGGGGCTTAATGCCGATCCCTCGTGGAAAAAGTGGCGTCTGTTCGCTTTTTTAAAACAAGCGGCGTTGTTTAGGATGCGCTCGTTTGTATTGACTCACTTTTTGTTGGATATCGTTGGCGAGGTGAGAATAAATAGTTAAGAGGATCAGTGGTAGTCATTCTAATTTTGTTGGCTGCACTTGCTGAGAAGATCATGACACGTTTTTTGGATGAAAGTACATCAAAGTATTAGTAACAGACACCATTGCTGCTCATTTTGGTGCAAATTCATCGCGACACTAGTTGATTTATTGAAAAGTATAGTCAGAAATCCTAGTAGGCTCGCTTTTCATTCATTGATTTATTTTCTGTAGCGCACACATGGCTCGCAGGGGGTGCTGGAGCATATCCCAGCCAAATAGGTTTGAAATGGTGGCTACCCAATCGCAGGGCACTAGGAGACAAACAATCAATCCCGCATAACTAGGGGCAAGTTAGTGTTCTATAAGGGTACTAAGCAGAGAAGAACTGGGATCGAACCCTCGATCTCAGAACTGTGAGGCTGACGCGTTAACCGCTCTTCCACCGAATTGCTTTTTAAAAATGTTTTACTTTGTGTTTTTATTTAAATGAATTATTGTATAATGTATAGCATGGGTGTTAGACGTGGGTTTGTTCGCTTTTACAAAATGATTTTTGAACTAAAAACACAAAAAAATGCATTAAAATAATTTCAATTATTGATTTAAAAGGGGGAAATCAATAAATATAATATACATCTATAATCTTCATGTAAATTTGATCCTAAAACAGAAAGTCAGCACTCATGATTGGCTTTCCCGGGCCACATAAGATGATGCGGCGGGCCAGATTTGGCCCTCGGGCTGCAACTTTGACACCTGTGATGTATCGCTAGAAAAATGCTAATTCTGGGGGAATTGGAAATGTTTTGGTCAAAACTCCGGGAGGTGACATCCTGTTGATTCTGAGGCGGTTATGGGTCACATCCTATTAATTTGAAATAATAACCCTTTCAGGTTGAATTAGGCTAAATCCTCCATCCACCCAACCACGCAGACATACCCCAGTGCATACAGTAAGGCCCATGTGTCAAAGTGGCGGCCCGGGGGCCAAATCTGGCCCGCCGCATCATTTTGTGTGGCCCGGGATAGTAAATCATGAGTGCCGACTTTCTGTTTTAGGATCAAATTAAAATGAAGAGTATAGATGTATATTACATTTCCTGATTTTCCCCCTTTTTAAATCAATAATTGTAGTTTTTCAATCCATTTTTCTGTGTTTTTAGTTCAGAAGTCATTTTGTAAAATCTAAATATATATATATATATATATATATATATATATATATATATATATATATATATATATATATATATATATATATATATATATATATATATATATATATATATATATATATATATATATATATATATATATATATATATATATATATATATATATATATATATATATATATAAAAAGCTAGAATAAATATTGTTTTAGATCTATAAAAAACTGAATATTCAGGTCTTTTAATCCAGTTCTTTTAATCCATTTATATAAAAAGAAATCTAAATATTATATCTAAAATGGTCCGGCCCACGTGAAATCAAGTCGACGTTAAAGCGGCCCACGAACCCTTGCAGTAAGGTAAAAAAAATATCAACGTATTGTCTTTTATGCCAATATGAAGACTTCTAAAATTATATTATCGCATATATTTAACCACTATGCTTTTCCAACAAGTTCCATTTAGTATACCATACATCCATTTCAAAGATATATTATTCTTCACTGCACATTATTCATCATAAACTGTGTTCTACTCACTCCACCCAGTAGCCTTCATTATTCCGACTGTTTTTATTGTTGCCATCTGCTTGATATTTGGCACAGTTATTCGATTTTAGGCCAAGCACAATCTTGAGAGACTCAAAATAAGACAAAAGCAAGCTTAATGAGTGATTTAAACTGCACGTGACACATATGGGCTGCGGTCATGCACGTGCATGGATGGACACAATAGAGATGATAATGCAATGGCAGATTACCCCCTCATTCATTATCTTTTTTGTTGGGGGTCGTCCGGTTTGTAGATCCAACTTGAAGAGTAATATGGGGTCTCTTATGCCTTCAGACAAACATGTGCAGCTACTTGTATAAGAGACTTGTATAAGACTAAGTGATGTAATTGCATAGCTGATGCTTAGTGTTAGTCACCCAAAATGAAAAATAAGCCTTTTACCTTGTAGTTCTCTTCCATTTTGTACTAGAAATGAACTTTTAGAATTTTTTTTGTTTGTCATTGAGTTTTTTTGAAGTATTGATTGATTAGTGAGCATTATTTCAAATTTTATTTGGTGGTTTACATTTTTGATTGATATAATATGTATTGTAAAATAGTTTTGCACAATTTCAGGGTTATAAAGTATGGCAAAGTTACTGGGTGGTCATTGTAAAGAAATATAAAGAATCAATGGGAGACAATTAGCTAAGGTAAGGGGTGGGCAAATTTTTGGGCCTGGGGGCCATATTGACTTTAAAAATTTGACAGATGGGCTGGTTCTGCACAAGATATGATACATATAAAAAAGTGCATCTGTTAAAGGTACATATGAAACATAAACAGAAAAACGGACTAAAGTATTAACATACTCATCACTCATCATTAAAGTACAAAGTCAAGTAAAAAGGAATGTATTAAGAAATATTAAAATGTCATTTAAAAAAAGATAGAGGAGCTGTAAAACATGAAAAAAACTAATTAGAGTGGGCAGAGCTACTGCCACTGGCTTCCGCGTGATGGCGCCATCTTGGGGAAGAAAAAAAATATTTGGACAACGTCGGCGGGCCGGATTAAAAGGCCTTGCGGGCCGGATATGGCCCGCGGGCCGTAGTTTTCCCAAGTCTGAACTCAGGTCAAAGACGGCCTAGTTTTCCAAACAGTCAAATGGAAGTTTGGGGATGTTTTAATGACAGTTTTTTTTTATCTGATTGAGAATCTGTTATTGTCATGTAGGTCAAAGAATTGTGATCAGTCAGCAGGAATAGGTTTATAAAGGCCAATGGCGTGTTGTGAGCCGTGGATTAGCATCACCCAATCAAAATGCGATTGGCAGGTGGCTCCCCCCGTCTTTGAAACCTTTAAGATAAGATTTTACTTCCACCGATTCACCTGGGAAACGTCGTCTTTCACGTCTGTGAATTTCTTTCACTTGGTTGCACTTGTACATATTGACTTAGTCATTCTTCCCTTTTGAAATGAAGCAGGGCCCCATCTGTATTGAGAGGGAAACTCGTTTGTAAATGAAACACTCCTGTGACAGGATAATTAAGTCCAGACACAAAGGGCTCAGCAGGAAGGACTTTAATGGAGGGGGGGAGATGCTTTTCGCCGAGGGAACCCGGCAGAACTTAGGGCAGGGTGCAGAAGGTTCATTTGGATGTGGTTCTGGCCACCAGCCAGCTCACACAGTACCCATAGGGGACCTTTGGAAATGTTACCCATTCTCAGTTTTTTTAAAAACCAGGTTATCGAGATGAGATCATTTTAACTAGGGATGTCTCCATGCTGATATCCCCCCCCCCCCCCCCACCCCTCGTTCCGATACAATTTATTTTTTTGCATGTTTTTCCCATGCCTATTTTTTTTTAAACCAGGAAAAATAATGTACCGTATTTTCACGACTATACGGCGCATGGTATTTTTAGCCGCAGTGTCAATAACGAGTGCTATTTCTGTATTTTAAACACGCAAAGGATGAACTGTTTTTATAGACGCACAGCAATGGTGACTCAATATTTTAAAGCACTTGTCATCTTCAAAATTAGCTCTGTTATTTTTAAATTCTAAAGAACGGATGAAATATGACATTTCCTAGGATGATTCAAAATGCACATGTCGGGCCAGCTGTGTTATTTGTTCCTCATGTTTGGAGTCCCCACGGCATTCCTGGTGCAGAACAGTGTAAAATCAAACGGACACTCGTTGGGAACGTTCTGCTTTTAACTCCTTACATAATGTGTTTGTGTATTGGGTCGGTCGTACGCACGGGCGCATTCTGGCTGCGTGTGCGCCACACGTGCTCGATGGGCGTCGTGGAGGTTGATGCGTTTTGCCGTCTGGAATAGCGTTGATCCTCTTAACTGATTAGCGGCTGCGACTAGAGAGGGGAGGTGACCTGCGTGGGAGGCATTCGGACAGATGTCTAAACACACCCACGAGTTCCACACTTCCTTGTTTTTTGAGGGTCTCTAACGTGCACTTTTGTTTTTAACTCGCAAGCGGTCGTTAACTGAGATAGACGTTTGAGCCTTTTGAATTCAATGGGTCTTTTGCCTGTTTACACTTGCTGCACGACCTTTGGCTCTTATTGATTGGCTGCCTTCTATTGGACTTTACATCACATGTGTCAAAGTGGCGGCCTGGGGGCCAAATCTGGCCCGCTGCATCATATTGTGTGGTCCGGGAAAGTAAATCATGAGTGCTGACTTTCTGTTTTAGGATCAAATTAAAATGAAGAGTATAGATGTATATTACATTTCCTGATTTTCCCCCTTTTAAATCAATAATTGTCATTTTTTAATCATTTTTTTGGATATATATATATATATATATATATATATATATATATATATATATATATATATATATATATATATATATATATATATATATATATATATATATATATATATATATATATATATATATATATATATATATATATATATATATATATATATATGTGTATATGTGTGCATGTATGTGTATATATATGTATGTGTATGTATGTATATATGTGCTTTAATATATGTATATGTATGTATGTATGCATATATATGTATGTGTTTATATGTGTATGTATATATGTGCTTTTATATATGGATATGTATATGTATGTATGTATATATATATATATATATATATATATATATATATATATATATATATATATATATATATATATATATATATATATATATATATATATATATATATATATATATATATATTTATTTATTTGTGTATTTATTTATCAAATTACTTATTACCTATCTATTTATGTCTAAAATGCCTTTCCTATTTCTGTATTTTCACCCTCTTCCTACTGTGACAACGTAATTTCCCGAATACGGGATGAATAAAGGTATCCAATCCAATCCAAAAATACGGTGCCTCTTATGGCCAGAAAGAAACTAGTCATAGTTGGCATCAACGTGTCCCGCGTACCAAACTAAGTTTGACATCCCTGATATAAAGGTTGTCTCTACTCCTGCTTCCACTCACATTCCATCCAATGACATCCACCTTAGGGAGGTTTGCCCTCTGGCTAGGAGATGTAAATTTGCGTGTGTATAACAGCCACAATGCAGGCTTTGTAAAAAAAAAAAAAAAAAAAAAGGAGTTTGAAGGGGTAGCCCAGGGAAGGCACTTGATTAGTCAGGGCCCTCCTTTTGCACCTCCTCCTGCCCCCTCCCTCGCCACTAACTCGTGTGTCGCCACTTGGGCCGGACAGCGTGCTGCGAATACACTTAGCGGACACGGGAATGCGTATATCGCTCTGAGAGGAGTCGGCTCGCCCCGTTTTCCATCCCTCCGACTGTTTTTTACTCTGAGGTGAGTAGCCACGTTGTCGTCTTTATCTCGTGCGGATAATGACGGCATCTGTATTTGATTGGAAGGTTATGTAAGGTGACGATTGTTGAACAGAGATGCTGCTGTTGGGTTTGGAGGAGGAGGGGGTTGACTATTGCCTCAGCTGTGTTGAGCAAATTATCAATGTTATTAGAAGCTTCATACTGTGATTGCTTTTCTCCCCCTCATTCTCTTCCCATCCAGCACACAACCCCCTTTTTGACAAACACTCTCACGCATACACCCGCAGGCAGAGACGTTTTGAGGGTAATCCTTCACATCCTGTGTGGGAAAAGGGCAAGAAAGGGGAGCTCCGATGTTAACGTCACTTCCTCGTGAGAAAGTCATAAACTCATTTTCTTTTCATATTCATCACTGACGATTGTAGGCTGTGGAAGCGTTGTGTCTAATTAAGAATGCTGTACAATTAGAGGACTCGACTGAACTGAGTGAGCAATGGAATTTCTCATTAACCTACTTTGGAACATTGTACTTACTAAAAGATAATTGTTGAAGAAGTTGTAGGATTTTTTTTTTGTATTTTAGATAAAAAAAGAGGATTTTTTATCTTAAATTTGTTTGTTTTGAAGCATTTTTTAGTAAGTTGGACTTACAGTTTGAAGATAGAGGATTCGATCACAGGTTCTATCTTTTTTTTTGTATGTTCTTCCCGGGTTTGCATGGTTTTTCTATGGGTACTCCGGTTTTAGGGATATCCCAAATACATGCTGGGTAGGCTGGTTGAATACTCTAGATTGCCCCTAGGTATTAATGAATGGTTTGTTTGTCTCCTAAGCGCCATGTGATTGTCAATTCCGGTATGGAAAATAAATGAATGACTTAAAAGTGTAAGGTAAAGTAAATTATGTATTTTTTTTTCTCCATAGAATGAAAAAGTGAATCATCTGTGATTGCATTGATGGCTGTCCAGACGGGCATCCAGGTAAGCTTTTTGCAAAGATCCAATTAAATTGATTTGGTAAAAAGACACTTTTTAAATCAAAATTGTGAAATGTCTCAGCAATAATTAGACAAAAAAAGTCCTAATTAATTCATGCTTTAGGTCAAGGGTGTCAGACTCGGGTTGGTTCGCGGGCTGCGTTAATGTCAACTCAATTTCATGTGGGCCGGACCATTTTAGATATAATATTTAGTTGTTTTTTTTATTAAAAATGGATTAAAAAGAACTGGATTAAAATCCCTGAATATTCAGGGTTTTTATAGATCTAGAACAATGTTTATTTTAGCTTATTTTAATATATTTTTAGATTTTACAAAATGATTTTTGAACTAAAAACTGAAGAAAATAATAAAAAAATACAATTATTGATTTTAAAAGGGAAAAATCAGGAAATTTAATATACATCTATACTCTTCATTTTAATTTGATCCTAAAACAGAAAGTCAGCGCTCATGATTTACTTTCCCGGGCCACACAAAATGATGCGGCTGGCCAGATTTGGCCCCCGGGCCGCCACTTTGACACATGTGCCTAAAGAGTTTGAGTCTCTGCCAATAATTTTCGAATAAAATAACACTTGAAATTGTAAATGATTGACAGAACAGAGTAAATGATAACTTCACAACCGTAATCTTGCCTGACAAACATTCCTCCAAGGATCAAAATACTAACTGTATTATATACAAGACTTAGTAGTTCTGACGTTTCACCCTATTGTGTCCACCAACTAATTGTTTTGTTACCAAAAAAAAAAAACATAGACATATGTATCTCACGCGGCAAGTGAATCAAATCCACCTGCGTCGCGGCACGCCGTCACGTTCTCATTCCACGGTGTCTTTCGAGACCCCGAGGAGTGACTTTTGCACATTTTTGGGAGGCTTCCCGGAATGTGAGCTGTATTTTTTTCCCCTTCCACTCCCAGCAACCAATGTTAGCCATCCTAAAATGCAAAACAACACATGTCTCAAGTTACATGTCATCATGGCTCCTCATGGGATGCAATATGTGACAGGAGAATCACAGTGAGGCATTTTGTCAAGTATTACTGTATTTTCATGACTATAAGGCGCACTGCATTACAAGGCGCACTGCATTATAAGGCGCACCCTCAACGAATGACACTTTTTTTACATATATAAGGCACACTGGATTATAAATCGCCCTGTCTATTTTGAAGAAAATTTCAGCCTTTTAAGTGCGCCTTATAGTCGTGAAAATATGGTACCTTATTTTCACGACTATAAGCCGCACTTAAGTCTTAAATTTTCTCCAAAATAGACAGTGCGCCTTATAATCCAGTGTGCCTTATATATGGAAAAAACAGGAAAAACAAAAACAAAAAAACACCACTGTCGGATATTAAAAAAACACAAACGCCTGAACTGAAACAATACTGTTAAATATGCAGACGCCATCTTAGTTTACAAAATCCTCCATCATATAGCTCCCCCCCCCCCACTGCAAGATTTTATACAAAAAAATCCAAAACATCAACAATGGCTGGCTCTAGAGGTGACTCTGTTGTGAGTGCTTCATACCTGGAGGTCAATAACAATTGCCGTATTTTCACGACTATAAGGCGCACTTAAAAGTCTTACATTTTCTCCAAAATAGACAGTGCACCTTATAATACAGTGCGCCTTATAATACAGTGCGCCTTATAATACAGTGTGCCTTATAATACAGTGCGCCTTATATATCGAAAAATGTCATTCATTGAGGGTGCGCCTTATAATGCGGTGCGCCTTATAGTAGTGAAAATATGGTGCTAATATTGCATTGAGGACACCTAAACACCCATTTGAACCAGGCATGTCAAGTCATTGTATGTTACTAGTGCTTCGACAAAATGATAAAGATGCACTAAATCAGATTCATTGATTGGGTGTTTGTTATCCAAGAGGCCATGTGGCGATATCGATCCGGCGTGACTTGTGGTTGCATCACACGCCGTAATCAATAAACCATCCCGGAACACGTCATTAAAAGTGAGCATCTGCAAAGTCTACTTTGTCACGTGTGCTCGTTAGCAAAGTTACGCAACCAAGAGGACTAAACAATAGCTTAAGGCGCTTGATGAGTCGGACGAAATAATTAAAGGACGAATAAAAAGGGTTTTGAAAATGATAATGTTTGCATATTAGGCTAGTTTGGGGTGCACCCTCCCCTTTCACCTTTGACCTTCGTACAATTCCAGCAGACTTGAAGGCCCTCGCTATATAAGTGGCTCAAGTTAAGAGCATCAGCTCAACTCGATAAGGGTAAAATCTAATGTACGACCACACGCTGAGTTAAATCTCCACACTATGGTTGCATTTAGTTGTTGGATTATCAATCTTCATTCCATTAGAACAAAAAATGGTTAATTGGCTGATCTGCGAATGCTCCTAATCCAACTCACAATGAAAAATAAAGACTGGAATGCCTTTTTTTATATAATACGTTAGTAATGCTGCAACAATATTGAGAAGACAGACATAATGTTGCCTGAGTTTTGTTGCATAACGCTTGTTTTTCCAGCTGAGTCGAACTCCGGTTCTTTTCATAAACGTATTGGCAGCAGAACATCAGGTGTGTCCAAGTTCGGAGGAGTTTACATTGAAACCGGTTCGCTCTACTTCAGGTTTAATTTAATCAAGTCAAAGTTGGCCGTATAAGACTAAGCTCAACTACCGTATTTTCAAGACTATAAGGCGCACTTAAAAGTCTTAAACTTTCTCCAAAATAGACAGGTCGCCATATAATCCAGTGCGCCTTATATATGGAAAAAACAGAAAACCAAAAACCACCACTGTCGGATATTAAAAAAAAACACAAACGACTGAACTGAAACAATACTCTTAAATATGCAGATGCCAGCTTAGTTTATAAAATATTCCATCATATACCTCCTCCCTTACTGCAAGATTTTTATACCAAAAAATCCAAAACATCAACAATGGCTGGCTCTAGAGGTGACTGTGTAGTGAGTGCTTCATACCTGAAAGTCAATAGCAAATTACCATATTTTCACGACTATAAGACACACTTAAAAGTCTTATATTTTCTCCTAAATAGACAGTGCGCCTTATAATAAAGTGCGCCTTATATATGGAAAAATGTCATTTATTGAGGGTGCGCCTTATAATGCGGTGCGCCGTATAGTCGTGAAAATACGGTAATTGTATAAATGACTTTGAATAGCCATCATTGTGAACACTGGAATCCAGTTTTGTTTAAATAAGTCTTTGTATTTTTCCCTATTTAAATACATCCAAAAAGGTTAGGTCATTGAATCCCAAAGCACATTTCTGCATAATTCACTCATAGTTTAGCCTCTGTTCTTCATCCCACCAAGTTTCCTATTTATTGGCAGAACAAACTGGAGTATTACAAGACTGCCTTGTTTTCTGCCAGTAACTCATTGCGGCGGAATGAATGTCTTAATATCACTATGCGACATGTAATGGACGTCAAGATTATCGCCTCAAGCGAGGAGGGGGTTAGGGTCTGTCATCCAATAGAAGTTATGCAACATCTGTCTGTACAGATGAGTCATCTTAATGGACATCTGCTTTTGATTTCAAATTCAGCCTTCCGCTGTAGCAGTTTGTAAACAATGATGAGCTATGATTGGGGAATTTGGGTGTATATCTGCAATACAAAAAATAATTTCAAGGATTTTTTTTTTGCAAGAGAACATTATAGACCAGGGGTGTCAAACTCCCTAATTAATTAATTTGAGATCAAGCGGGCTGAACCAGTAAACTCATTGCAAAATTACTTAGAACTAACAATAAGCCCACTTTTTTTCCTTTGTATTAGTCACTAATACTAATAATTAGTGCAAAGAATGAGTAAATTATCAAAATGTTTATTAAAATAATTTTCCTTTTACATTATGAACAATATATTATGAACAAGAGAATAACACAAAAACATAAATAAATGTCAATTCATGTTGTCTGCACGTACTAAAACACTGCGCCCCTAGAGGATTATACAAGAACTACAAATTTTAAAGAAAATTCATATTTTTTTATACAATGCAGCTTTCTTCCACGGGCCGTACCAAACCACCAGCCGCGGGCCGTATGTTTGACACCCCTGCTATAGACGAACCAAGTGAAGACGCCAATCCTCCCCCGTGAAATCCCCACCCACAGCAGGGGGGGGTCAGGAAATGGAGCGGCTCAAATCACAACACTGTCGAGTCACTACTTGGGTGTGGGAGAACGGAAAACCACTAAATACAGGGTTTTCCCTGCAAGGGTTTTTCTTTCAGGGGCAAACTGTCTTTGGAAAATAGAATTGTACTCTGAATAGAAACATGAAAGCTGATCTGAAAGGTCGGAAGGGATATAATGAAAGCCTTCAACGCCTACTAATACTTGGCATGTCTTCAGTGGGAATGGGAACAATTGACTTTCAGTGTATCACATGACTCCGTCCGTCATAGTAGTGTTGGTAACACAACACCTTGACGCATTTGTAAGACAATTTGGTTTGCTCAAAGACAAAACTAATCCCCTGTCCTCTCCAGGTATGGTTTGGAGAAAAGTTCGATGCCCCCGTGTTGAGTCCGCGGAGTCCTCGCAGCCCGTTGGCGCAGCGTCACGGCCCCGGATTGGCTGACGTCTTCCAGTACGATCAGTGGTTAGCGGTTCGACATGAAGCCACCTTGGTGCCCATGCAAGAAGACCTGGCTATCTGGCTCACTGGCATGCTGGGTAGGTAGAACGAGTTGGGGGTAACGGATTATAGTCCCAGGAATCTAAACACAAAAAGCTTTTCTGCCAATATTGTTATTTATTTTGTCATCTTTTCTCGCTCTTTTGGTTTTGGACTGGCCAAGGAAAGAAAATGAAACAGGAATTAGTGTAGACATGGGCAAACTACGGCCCACGGGCCACATCCGGCCCGCAAGGCCTTTTAATTCGGCCTGCCGACGTTGTCCAAATGTTTTTTTTTTCCAAGATGGCGCCGTCACGCGGAAGCCAGTGGTAGTAGTTCTGTCCACTCTTATTTGTCTTTCGTGTTTTACAGCTACTCTATTTTAAAAAAAAATACATTTTAATATTTCTGAATACATTCCTTTTTACTTTACTTTGTACTTTATACTTTTTACTTTAGGGATGAGTATGTTAATACTTTAGTCCTTTTTTTCTGTTTATGTTTCATATGTACTGTTAACGGATGCACTTTTTTATATGTATCGTATCTTGTGCTGACCCGGCCCATCTGTCCAATTTTTAAAGTTTTACAGCCCTCTATCTTTTAAATAACATTTTAATATTTCTTAATACATTCCTTTTGACTTTACTTTGTACTTTCTACTTTTTATTTCAATGATGAGTGATAAGTGTCTTAATACTTTTAGTCCTTTTTTCTGTTTATGTTTCATATGTCCTGTTAACGGATGCAGTTTTTTATATGTATCATATCTTGTGCTGACCCGGCCCATCTGTCAATTTTTTAAAGTCAATGTGTCCCCTGGGCCCAAAAGTTTGCCTACCCCTGACCTAGTGTTTTTTTTTTTTTGTATCAGTGCGAGGAATGCAGACAAGAGTTATCGGCAACGTGACTAGAATGACCCTTTCTCATACCTGTCAACTGGTACGTTCTCGCCGTAATTGGTACAACTGAAAGCCCATTTTTATATTGGTACGCTGTACACATGAAAATGGTACGCTAAACGGTGATTTTGAGAAAAAAAAATAAATTAAGGCACTTTCTAGCCATTTTTCACCATCCGCCATTGTTTCTTCCCGGAAACGCATGTCTGCCAAGTGATATATGTACCGGCGCCTCTGATTGGCTAAAAAAAAAAGATCATGATAAACATTTCGTTTTGTAACACTTTCACCATGTGATTTCCGTTTCCTGTTCCCTTGTTTATGTTTACTTTCATTTTCACTTGTTGTTCGTGATTTTTTACAAAAAAGTAAAGTGGTAAGATTTTCCATGTATTTATACATATATGTAAGGGCGAAAACAAAAATTGGTAAGATCACAAATGGTTCGAGGTTGACAGGTATGCTTTCTGTCGTGTTTCTTTACAAACTTGACTGGGAACCTCTCAAGTCAGGTGCAGGGGGGTTTGGTTTCAAGCCACTGTTGTTATGTGGACTCACCCAAAAAAAAAGGAGCTTTTGTACAATCATTGTAGACTTTGTGCCCATTAGAATTCAGAGGCTTTTGTGATGCTCCCTTTGGGGGAGAGAGATTTACAATGACCATGAATGGGAGGGCCTCATTCTTTGACACTGAGTTTCCTAAAACTTTTCTAGGTTATTTAATGATTTTAAAATCTGTGAAATGCTATCAAAAACATTTTTTTGTTTTTTTGCAGAAGTGGAAGTCAGGGCCGAATTCTTTATGGAAGAGCTCAACAATGGCGTCAAACTTTGTCAACTTATCGGTGTCCTGCAAACTAAGATTGCCCAGAGTTGCCCCTCTGCACTTGCAAAGGTGAGGCAGAACTCCGCTAAAATAGAATTTTTTCAACATTAAAGTTATTTTTTTTCCTTCATCCGACAGCTCTTTCCTACAAGAAAAGTCGCATGTAAACGTGACGCTTCTCCAGGATCCTTCTTCGCTCGAGACAACACCGCCAACTTCCTGTCCTGGTGCCGGCACATCGGCGTGGGAGAGCCGTACCTCTTTGAATCGGAGGGTCTCGGCAAGTTGTCAATTTTTACTTCCGATCCTTGTTTTTCCGTCTACGGAAAATCGTGACTTCACATAACAATTCATCAGAGCTCAGATCTATTGAATCCAGTGGCGGTCCGTGCATTTTCTCGTTGCGCCTTCAATGGATAAAATCCACTTCCTAGTAGCATTTAATAATTAAATACAAATACTGAAGCTTTTCAGACATTACAACCAGGCTGGGGGTGATTTTCCCGGGAAAAGACAGCGATTTCATCCATTTAAATAAAAAAATCCACTTCCCAGCAGCATTTAGTGATTAAATACAAACACTGAAGCTTTTCAGATATCAGAACTTGGCCCGCAATTGAAATATTATTTGGGAATTTAGGCATGTTTTACTCAACAAAAATCCTTTTTAACTGTACACAATATCCATCCTCGTTTCTTTCTTCTTTCTTTAATATCGCCATCGAAGCTAATGCTGAAAGTCGAGCCTGTCCTGTCGAATTTCTGTCATAGTCCGTCTTGAAAATGGCTTTGAATCAACACCACCATATATTAGCTTTTCCAGCTCGCTCCAGATACAGTTTGGTACCTTTAGCCCGCCTACTCTTTCCCCAGCCAATCAAAGTTGATAAAAGTGATGATGTATCCCTATGCCTGCGAGAAGGCAATGACGTATCTCTACGCTTGCGACAAGGCAGTCTTATTGACGCTTGTTTAATGCAACAGAGCCTGCAGAACTGATTGTGAAGGCCTTGAGGCAGATTTCTGACCCTGGCAACAAATAATGGCTGAAATCTGATTGGTTAAATACTTCATTATGAAAAAAACACATCTGGAAGCTGTGCAACCAGGGGGCAAATCAATGAAAGGAAGGATACAGACAATTCAGAATTATTTAATATTAGTATTGATGGACAAAATATAATGTATGATTCAGATATTTCTTAGGCCAGCAGAGAAGGCCTTGAAGGGTCTGACGGCCCGCCACTGATTGAATCGTTTGTCTACACGTGTTGCACAACCATTGGCCGTGAACAAAGACGCCAATGCTAAATGTAATTGTTTTCCGAGAACAAATTTCTGGATAAAAGAAGCTTAGAGATTTTTGCTGGAAAAGGGCTGAATTCAATAAGCTCCAGTTAGGTTGATTAGCTGAACATGTTTGTTAATCCTTAAAAACGTCTTAATGATGTAATAGGATCTGTGCTAAAAGGCAATCAACCCTGAGTAGTTTTCTTTTATTTTATTTTAGATAACTATTCCCAGTCATACCATATTTTCTCGCATATTCGCCGTATTTGTTGCAAAACATGATGACTGAATCGAGGGTCATGTGTGCACAAATTAGACTCTCAGGAATACCATGTGCGATGATTTTTTTCTTAAGATTTTCCCTAAAGCACATGTGTCAAAGTGGCGGCTCTGGGGCGAAATCTGGCCGGCCGCATCATTTTGTGTGGCCGGGGAAAGTAGATCATGAGTGCCGACTTTCTGTTTTAGGATCAAATTAAAATGAAGAGTATAGATGTAAATTAAATTTCCTGATTTTCCCCCTTTTTAATCAATAATTATAATTTTTAATCATTTTTTCCTGTGTTTTTTGGTTCAAAAATCCTTTTGTATAATCAAAAAATATATATAAAAAAGCTAAAATAGACATTACTCTTGATCTATAAAATACGAAGATTATAGATGTATAAGGAATATTTCCTGTGTTTGTAACATTTTAAATCAATAATTGCAAACGATTTGTACAAATTTGATTGTCCAAAAATGATCTATCGATCAGCACGATTTGAAAAAAGCTATATCTGTATATTTCTTCTCCAAATTCATGTTCCCTTCCTTCTGCATGATTCACCCAGCATTCCTCTTCAGGGTATAATTAACATCCAAAGTCACGTTTTCAAGCCTTGCACCTCTGTTGTCCCACTCCGTCCACCGGATGTTGTCTAACAAGAGCCGAGAGGACAGCTGCTGCCTCCCATTATTCACTGGCCAAGTTTGGATGTTCATTTTTTTGTGCTTTTCCTCCCCAGTTCTACACAAGGAACCCAGGCAGGTCTGCTTATGCCTGCTTCAAATCGGACGCATCGTCTCCAAGTACGTCTTGAAAAATGGCCATTTTTACTGACTTCTCGTGTGCAAATGCCCATAGTTTAATATTCCCACCGACTGGTTTTAGATACGGCGTGGAACCTCCCGTGTTGGTGAAATTGGAAAAGGAAATAGAACTGGAGGAAAGTCTTCTTCTAAGCGAAGAGCCTCCACCAGCAGTCCAGACCTTCAGTGTGTGTTGCCAGCATGGCGGCCTCTACCATTCTGGGGTGAGCTTTGCCTTTTTATTTAGAAATGTGTGCATAAGTGGCGGCCAATCAGCTTTGCCGCTTCACCGGCACGCCATCTGACCACGTGATGCTCCCGCGGGCGCTTCGTGACCCGCCGCGGCACGTGACGTTTTAGGCATGTGGCATGGAAATTAACTTGATGTATGTTTTGTTTGGATTGCTAGCATCAATGAATGAATTAAAAGAACTACATTAAAATACCTGAATATTCAGTTTTCATAGATCTAAAACAGTTTATTTTAGCTTTTTTTTAAATCTATTTTTAGATTTTACAAAATGATTTTTGAACTAAAAACACAGAATTAGTTTAAAACACCAGATAATTCAGGTTTTTTTTACAGAGCTATAAGAATGTTTATTTTAGCTTTTTTTAAATCCATTTTTAGATTTTACAAAATGATTTTTGAACTAAAAACACAGAACTAGATTAAAACACCTGAATATTCAGTTTTTTAATAGATAAAAAACAATGTTTATTTTAGCTTTTTTTAAATCTATTTTTAGATTTTACAAAATGATTTTTGAACTAAAAACACAGAAAAAAATAGATTAAAAAATGACAATTATTGATTTAAAAGGGGAAAAAAATCAGGAAATGTAATATACATCTATACTCTTCATTTTAATTTGATCCTAAAACAGAAAGTTGCCACTCATGATTGACTTTCCCGGGCCACAAAAAATGATACGGCGGGCCAGATTTGGCCCCCTGGGCCGCCACTTTGAAATTAACTTGATGTACATTTAGTTTGGATTGCTAGCATCTTCATTGAAGCAAATGCCCACCCAAAAAAATGAAGCCCACTATTGTCTCTTTTCTTGGTATTCAGGAGCACGGCGGGGAAGAGCCACCTTGCAACTGCTCCAACAGAGTGTCCATTGAATACCTGTCAGAGGGTCGCTACCGACTTGGGGACAAGACCATCTTTATTCGAGTGAGAGTCCTAAACACAATTATATGCACATACACACTCACCCATACAAAGTGCTGGTAATAGGCTGTTCCACGTTGGTAATCCAAACCCTCAAAGGAGCAGTGTGTGTTGAGAAGGGTCCTGTTGCTCCAGATGGAATTGGATATTCCCTGAGGGAACAATTACCTGAAACCAGCAAAAAAAAAATGTAGGCACCCATTGCTTTCTTAGTTTTTTTTTTTTTAATATCAGAGCTGCAAAATACTGCGGATCTTCCACGGTTTACTAAGCCACTTATTATCAAACTACTAAATATGCATTTTGTATCTACAAAATACTACAAAAATGCACCCAAAAAATATAAAAAGTATTTTTTTTTTTTTTTGGAATTTACACCCAAAAAAAATTTTTTTTGTCTCGTCTTTTTAATGTACCATTATAGATATAATATTTAGATTCTTTTTTAGGAATGGATCAAAAGAACTGCATTAAAACACCTGAATATTCCGTTTTTTATAGATCTAAAACAATGTTTATTTTAGCTTTTTTTATCTATTTTTAGATTTTACAAAATGATTTTTGAACTAAAAACACAGAAAAAAAAGATTAAAAAATGACAATTATTGATATAATAGGGAAAAATCAGGAAATTTAATATACATCGATACTCTTCATTTTAATTTGATCCTAAAACAGAAAGTCGGCACTCATGAATTACTTTTCCGGACTACACAAAATGATGCTGCGGGCCAGATTTGGCCCCCGGGCCTCCACTTTGACACAAGTGCACTACCCAATATGATTTTTGATGTTGGCAGCCCCGTAATATAATGTAACCTTCCTTTGCTTTTGTTCAGTTGCAGTGCGCCACTATAAATACCGTTTACGTGTTAGTAGCAGTTAAGCCTTGTTAGTCAATTGACATCACAAGCCACATTAAAAATACACTTGTCTCGAAGCTGCTTCTTCCCGACGAATTAACATCCAAATGTTCTCCTTAGATGCTTCACGGCAAACACGTGATGGTTCGTGTCGGTGGCGGTTGGGACACTCTCCGTGGCTTCCTCAGCAAATACGACCCTCTCCGCGTACTTCAATTCACCACTTTGGAGCAAAAGATTCTAGCCTTCCAGAAGGGCCCACCAGGCCTGGGGGGACACCACAGCTCTGCAACAACAGCGCCGCCTCCCGAAATGGACCCTTTGTCAGCCGTTGACGACCTCGTCTCTTCGTCCTCCTCTTCCTCCTCGTCATCCTCTTGCTCTTCCGGTTCAACCAGCAAGACGACCACACCCATCCCGGGTCAGACATGTCGCTCATACGCTGCCACGCCCATTTGTACACCCACCTTGCCTAGAAAAGGGGTTGTAGCGGCGCCAAAGAAGAACCTCCAGGCAAGTACACCGACCCCCAGGAAGCCTACCCAACTCCCTCTGCCCATCAACGGCAAAACCTCCTCCTGGTCTTTACCCAACACCCCCGTTGGCAACTCCAAGCACCCACCTAGTCCAGTACAGGCTCCACCACGTAAGGCTATAACGCCCCAATCGGAACCCAGCCTCAAACAGAGGCTTAGACCAACCACGCGAACGCCCGCTTCCCAACCAAGAAGTCCAGTATGCCCCGAGCCTTCATCCAAATTCCCCAAACCCTCAAATCCCACAACCAGCGCCACGCCCAAAGACGGCAAACCCCCGACGGGCGTCACCCAACGCTCACGCTTAGCGCAACGCCGTCCCGGTTCTCCCGCTTCGCGACTCCGTTTAGAGACGACGAGAAGAGTCCGTGGAGCGACCCGCGTAACGCCTTCTCCGACCAATACTAGCTCGCCGTCAGCCTCACCGGCGCCGCCACCAAGTAAAGACAACACGGCTAAAAGCAAGGTTGCCGCACCCCTTCCACGAGGCATCGCTGTCCCCTGGCGTGTACCCGGGGCCAACGCTGCCTCCATTCCAAGCATTAAAAGCAAGCAGAAAGAAGCCTCGAGCACACAGAAAGTGCTTCAGAAAACACCCGCTTCGACGAGTGTGGTTAAATCCGCATCACGTCGTGTCAATATACCCCAAAACCCTTCCTCGGATGTCAAAATAAAAACAGATACGACGATAGGTAGAAAAATCCCTCCGTATAGGGCAAAACGAGATGACCCTTATTTTGAAATGAACTGTCGGAGAAGACAGAAAATCTAAAGGTAAACGGTTCAGGGGGGAAAAAAGCACTTTTTTAGAAACACTTTTTAAGGAAGAAAAGGTTACAAATGAACTACTGATCAAACATATCCCTTTAAATATATATTTGACCTTGCCTTGTATCAATTAGTGAACGTTCAAAGCAGTATAGTTGTCTTTTTATAATATGCTTTTTAATGTCGGGATTTGTGTGTGTTGAAATTCTAGTTTTTTAATGTGGTGTTGGTCTATGTTTATAAATAGATTATATACAGTTATTAAAAGGCTTTTTTTCCTGTTTGGCACTTTACAGAAACTTCTGTTTGTCACATTTTGAATGTTGATTGTGTCTTTTGTCCCAGATAACTTTTAATGTTGTTTTTTTCCAATAAATCAAAATGAAAAATCTATCTTGACTTTGCATTTTAATTTCCAAAGAGCCACAGGCAACAAACATCTAAAATATGTTCAATTCACAAGGTTTCAAAGTACTCCAAAGTATTACCCGCTATGCAAAATACAAAACTATAATAAATTGAATATTCTAGTATACTTTTACTTGCTACCCAGATAAGATATTCTATTCATGTGGGCCTGTAAAAATCTTATACAGATTACACCACCCAAAAAAATATTAAAATGTTAGAAATATGCAATAAATAGCATGTATACTGTGTATATCTATACATAAAACTTCTAGGAAAATACATTTGCCTTTTCTTAGCCACTCCAAACATTGAACTGAGGCCCTCTAGTGGTAAAAGTATATATTACATTGCCATTCCAAAGGACGGATTAAAGCATTAATAGAAAAAAGGGGGCCTATATATTGCATCACCATTCAAAAGGACGGATTAAAGCATTAATAGAAAAGGGGTAGGATACATTTTGCATTTCTATTGCTACGATTAAAAGTACTCTAAATGGCAGAGCACTTGAAAGTTGTATTTGCACAGAGGGAAAAGTGCTGTGAGCAAACTATAACATTAAATTAAAAGCCGGTTAACACAAGGTAGAACCACAATCCAGACTGGGACTACTCTAACTGCTCCAAGTGACCTAAAACTTGGGACTAGAAGACACCCGGGGGAGGTGTAAGGACGTTACATGCAGTTGGCGTCCCACTGAGATCTTTTGTCTTGGTACTTTGCCCATACTTTGCTCCCTTTTGGGCCATATGCCACTAGAGGCCATGCTGTCACATCACATGAGAATCTTTGTTGTGTGATGGCCTGACTGGTACATTGACCACCATGCCATGGAAAAATGTACAGATGCTCCCCTACTTACGAACGAGTTAGGTTCCGAGCGCTTGTTCATAAGTTGAAAGTGTTCATAAGTTGAAATTGTTCAAATTGAAGTTGATTCAGTGCTATATTTTGTATTTTAATTTATGTTTAAGGCCTGTATAAGTATATTGAAGGTTTATATAAGTGCATTTGTATGTTTAAGGCTTGTATAAGTAACCTGCATTGGTTTGTACTGAAAAAAAAACATTGAATAAAATGGAGAGAATACATACAGTACTGTATACATACATTAGAGAGATGGAGAGAGATTTACTAGAAAGTGGCTGAAAGAAGCTATCTAATGACGATTTCACAGTTTTCTTCTTTTTTTTCCATCATAAATGATGCGGTAGCACTGTATGGGATCATTCAATTGATTTGCAACGTTCAATATTTGAGTACTGCTGCTCCATCTTTCTGTTTATAAATGGTACTGACGGTGGAACGATTCAAGTTGTAGTATTCCCGTGCAACGCTCACCACTTTCTCACGCGCATTAAGCTTCTTTATTATTTCCACTTTGCTTTCAAATGAAATGGCTTGCAAGGAAGAGTCCTTGCACCTCTCTCACTTTTCAGCCTTTCGCTTTTCACCAACCATATTGAATAATGGATGCATAAGATATTTAATGATAGAAATGAACGGAATGCTAATATATGTGAGGAATGGCCGTTGAAAATGAGGACACGCACGTGCCTGATGTGACAAGTGGTGGGTGTTTTTGAAGAAAATACACTATATGCTAGTTTTGCTCAGAAACTGCATCATGAAAAAAAGATAATTCTTTGTTTTTACACTCATTAGATCCCAAGAATCTCGTGACTGGACGTTTGGTCGCCGGTCTTTTGGTCCCTTTTGGTCGCCGGTCAAATGTACTTAGATATTAAACTGTACTTGGATATTAAACAGTACTTAGACATTAAACTTTCTCTCTTAGATATTAAAATCTCTTTCTTAGATATTAAAATCTCTTAGATATTAAAATCTCTCTCTTAGATATTAAAATCTCTCTCTTAGATATTAAACTCTCTCTTTTAGATGTTAAACTCTCTCTCTCTCTCTCATGAATTTAATTTTGAGAGCTAGTTTCAACAGTAAACTATCTGTCACCATTTGACCGGCGACCAAACGTCCGAGCACCAAGAATTTAAGTTTCCAGGAGAAAATAAAAATGCATTCCTTGCAAGAGTTTGGGTCTTATGAAATTACTCATGAAGATTTGTGCCAGTAGGCCTTGACCCCTGCATTTGTCAGGGTCTTGTCGAACAAGTCGTACAAAATATTTATCATCCTTCGTCCTGGTTGGTCAAGTACTGAGGTGTTCCGTTTTTCTTGGATCAAGGGCCGGATGGCAGCGCAGAAGAGCATTCAACCAGTCTGTACTTGATGATTGCGTCACAAGCTGTCAAACATGCCTTGATAATGTCCTTCACCTCCTCTTTTAGTTTAAACCCACTAGAAATTCTTGCAGTTCCGCTTTCTCACTGGCCGTTAAAACAGGTTTTCTACCTATATTAGCGTTGACGGAATTTTCCCCCCTGATTCTCCTCAAAAGAACTTTCTTAGACCATGAGGGAAAAAAGTAACTTTACACCATATTTACAGACAATTTACTTGATGTAAAAAAAATAACTTGCTTGAATCATATTCTTCATTTTCAGAACAACAACAAAAATAAAAATTCTGACACAAGCACTTAAATAAAAACATCTTTTAATGACTTTGGAAATAGGAAAGGCATTTTAGACTTAAATAGAAAGTTAATAATTAAGTTAATAAATAAATACATGAATAAATATATAAATACATAGGCCTGTTGCTGAAATATACATACACATGCATATAAATAAGCACATATATACATACACATGCATATAAATAAGCACATATATACATACACATGCATATAAATAAGCACATATATACATACACATGCATAAAAATAAGCACATATATACATACAAATAGATTTTGTGTTGGATTACAAATAATGGCAGATTCTATCTGATCCCCAATTGTTAAGGAATATTTAGGTATCGAGGTTTTAATAATGAGTATTAATTTCAATATTATTCATCAGAGGTTTTTACTCTGCTGTACTAACGTCAGTTACAAAAGAGTGGACCCACTACATCATACCCTGGCAAATACGTCAACTATAACAAATGACGGAAAAAATGATTTTATTGTTTAGTCAATCTAAGGTAAGCCCTGAATTCCGCTCTACAATTGTTTTAGTGACTCTTTTATTTTGTCACGGGAAGTAGTTGTGCGGAAATTGTGAGCAGACTTGCGACTGTTAGACTGTTGGTGAACAACTATGATGCGTTTATTAGTTTATTATTAACATAAAGCACACGTTGTTTATTTTTTTAAATTATTATAATACAGATGGTTGTTTGACATAACGTCCTTTTGGGTTCCTACGAAGCTGGTTAGACTAGATTAAAGAAAAGGAGGTTGTAGTTTAAAAGGGGTAGGCGGTGCTAATAAATAGTTATACGTAGCTACGTTTTTTAGATGTTGTTTAGTAGTATTTAGTCACCAGTCACAAAATGCAGTACAAGTAGCAGCTAATAGGATTAATGCAACGACCACAGAGCGGCTCGGTCGCATCCTCGCAACGTTATTTTAGCACGCTAAGCTATCGTGCTAAGCAGGACACCGTCAAGTCAATAGCCCCGAATTCGGTTGACGGGAGGCGGCTAAAGCCAACTCGGTTGCACTTGGCCAAACAATCAAGACGCGCAGTTCAAAAACGCAACATTTTGCGGCCATGTACTTGTCAAATACTCAAAATGGGGTCTGTTAACGTACGTCTCCGCCATTTTGTGACAGGTTTTTTTTCTATAGTGTAAAGAGGGTACGTGTAATGGTTGAATGTTATTCTTTCAGGGAGAAATATTTTTGCCCGTTACACTCAGACGGATTCGGGGGTCGTTTTCCTGCACCCCTCACGTGATAAGAAAGTTATTTGATGAGCCACAAGTTGTTTCACAGCAACGAGAATCACTATCAGACCGTTAAGGATTACAAGTGAAAATATAGAGTGAAAAACACGATTTAAAGAAGAAAAGTAATTCAAATTAAAATGGAAAGAGTCCCAAAAACAAATACTAGTAAACCTAAAGAACACATGCGCTGATATACGCATGTAGAATTATGTTACTATTTCAAACGTCACACTAGTCATTAAATTTTAACAAGGTGAAATACCCGACCAATATAAAGATTTTTTAAAAAGTAAACAAACAAGGCGATGCCTAGTTTAGAGTACTGCAAGTGAGGTAATATATACTGCTTAATTTGTAATCATGTATAAAGGAATTCAATGTTCACCTATTATTATTATTATTCTTAGGAAAACAAGCAGCCTTTTAAATTGTTTGAATGAAAAGATCCCATGTTCATTAGTGTTATAGTATATTCCATCTTTATTCAGTCTCTATGCATGGAACAACGTTCTCCATTTCATTTAATATGATTCCCTATCAATAACGAAATCTGATTTCATATTGGGACGTCCAGAAGGCAAACATTTTTCATATTTTGAACACAGTTTAAAGATAGTTTTCACTCTTGCCTCAAATGTATGGAATGTATATATAGCCTTTAATGTATTCTACATTAATAATATCCCGCGTCCTTAAAGACCACCAAAGCCCCCCCTACGGCACATTTCTTTGCCCAAAAAAAATCCCTGACCCGTTTTGCAGACAATTTCTCAGACGGTCCCTTAAAAAAAGAAAAAGAAACAGTCTATTGTTCCAGTATATACATCTACTATGGACGCACGGTGGGGCTGCAGTGCGTGGATCAGCCAGGGGTGGCGCTGCAAGCACGGCAGGCCGGCCTCCGCGGCCTTCTCATCTTTTTGTCTGAGAACAGGATCCCTCCTGCCGCCGCTCTAACAGTGTGTGCGATAGCCTCGGAGCTGCGTCCGTACCACACTGTCAAACCACTCCAAACGAATACCCCGCGACCAAAAAGCATTAATCGAACACGTCCCGCCATGGCGCGCCTAATCCGCCGGTAGGTCGCTTGTATTTGGGACTGTTGGTTTGCAACTTAGTCCGGGTTTGAATCGGGCTCGCTCGCTGTGTGCATCAGTCTTTATTAGCGAGCTGCCGCTCTTCTTGCTACCAGCGATTTCTTTAACTTTTTAAACACTCAGCTTCGCGAATGACTGAGCGCCGGCGGAGTATGGGATCCTTGGTGTCTTAGGAAGCGACTCAAGTGGGATTTAACCGTTTTTGCATGCAAAAACCATGGCAAATTCGACGGGGAAAAATCATCCAGATCAACGAAGGAAAGGACAGGCTTTCCTGGACGAGCTGCGGCAATTTCACCAAAGCAGAGGGTGAGACTCGGGCGCCTTTTATTTACACCAAATGCAACTTTCGATTCACATCCAACGGCAGCCACACTTGCGCCGAACTGTTATGAAGAGACATTTGGACTCATTTGTGACCATATCTCCCCAGATCGCCGTTTAAGAAGATTCCTATCGTGGGTGGGAAAGAGCTGGATCTCAACGCTCTCTATTTCAGAGTCGTCTCTTTAGGTGGATTCGCTAAGGTGAGTGGGACTAAATAAAAGTGGATTTTTTTTTCTCTCGGCCCCGCTCTGTGCGGCGTTCGGACCACTCTGCGACTACCGGCTACGGGCAGCCTGGGACCCAGCGAATCCCCCCCTCGCGGACAGCCGTTAGTGGGTCGTTGGTGTTGGCCTTGTGCTAGTTTGCCATGTATCTCTATTGCAATGTGCTGCTGCTGCCTTGTGTTGTTGTGCGCTTTCCATTGAGTGCCTACCGAGCGCTTATGAGCCAGAGCGCACTCGGGAGCCACTCCAAATACAGCGGGCACGTTTAACATCGATTACCGTCACTCGGAAAAGGCGAGACGGAAGACTAGCCGAGCCCAGCCACCGGGGCGACGCTCGCCACTCAGCTAGCCGGGAATAGCCTTCCCTTTTGCCCCCTCTTTCCTCGCCATTTTCCTCGGCTTCATGGCCGCTCACAAAATGCAGGCCTCGTAGGCCCCCACAGTGAAAGCCGTCAACGGCACCACACCAAACCCCGAATTGACGCCTTGCCGCACACGAATAGCTTTCTGCGCTCGGCGAGTGCAGTTTCTCCCGAGTTTAGCGTCGTTTGAATCTTGGGCTAGCGTGGGAAAAGTCAACTTAGCTTGTTAGCTGTGTGGCTAACTAGCCTCAACTGAAATGTTAAGTCTTCCAACACACACACATGCACACTTGGGTGTCAAATGTAAATAAATGCGGGACGTAAACATACTTGCTGCATTTGATCGCGATTTGGGTGTATTTTGCGTTATAATAAAGGCGCATGTTTAACGTTTTATTATTATTAGGATCATCTATTTGCCAAAGTGAATGCATTTTAGTAGCCGTTTTAAGGAAACCTGTAGATGGATTCCCAGATGGTTCAGTTGTGGTCGCTTTTGCAGGTGTTTTATTGTTTTTGTTTTGATTTCCTTTGTGGTGTTGATTCCTCTAACAATATGTTCCTTTTTTGCAGGTGTCGGACAAAAACCAATGGAATGAACTAGGGGAAGAGTTTAATTTTCCAAGGAGTTGCTCCAACGCTGCATTCGCTTTAAAACAGTACTACCTTCGGTGAGTAGCACAATTCTGTGGTTCTCTGTGCCTCCCAGACAGCATGTGGGAAGTGTTTACAATTGTCAGGATGCAATCAACGGGTGCTAGCTAGCTTTCTCTCCCGGTGCTTGATTGTTGTGTGACGTAATCTTTAAAAATCATTTGTAAGGAGGACTTCATTTTTTCCAATGTCACCTGGTTTGTTTTTATGCCGCTGGAGCACAATGCTATCTTTCATGTTGTAGTAATGTCAGCTGTCGGTGATGGGATCTAAATAAAATGGAGTGCTCATCCAATGCTAGTTTCCCATTTAGGTGTACTTCTATTGAAGATTTTGACATCACCTTACACAGTCAGATGTTTCTGTTTACTTCTAATAAATGCTTATTGGTCCCATATGAATGAGAGAATTTTCAAGTTGAGCGCAAAGTATTTTTAGTTGGTGGGATAGTGATAATCTGTTGTCTTTAATGCCAGACTCCTGCATGTAGCGGTGGTTAGAAGCTGTCAGACTGGTAGACTCAGTAATATGCAGAATTCCAGTTTTGCATGTGCAGAACAAGTTGGCATGGTTTTACATGGCTGTCTTCTTTTTCAGGCTGATTTAAAAGAATGACTGACCTTGGCTGACCATGCTAACAAATTCGTTTTTTTAAATGATGTCGCTTTTAAAATACCAGGTGCTAGTGAAATAGGGACTACCAAATACAGGCTGACAGCTAAGGGAGGCTCAATGCAGAATACATCATTCTCATGTCACAACAGCCGTTGAAACTAATCTGTTGATTTTATCAAAGGAAGTTCAGTTTAGTGGATGTCACAGGCTGCAAGCCACACTCAGCGAGCATTTTTTTTTTTTGCTGACTGTGTATGATTGCTTATTGGATGAAGGGGAGGAAATTACATTTTGCTTTTAGCGTTAAATGTATTCGCCATAGGGTGAAGGATTTCCCTTGTTCTGCGTCCGGGTCGTAGACGGTCATTCACAAAGTTTCTCGCCGAAGGATATAAATGCTTTGTTGATATTTGCTAGCATCAGGTGTTAACTTTAGTCAGTCAGGGTGAAGAATTATGTGTAACTGATATTTTCAAGCTATTTTAGCATCTTTTTGCAGTTTTGAAATGGTTGGCTTTGCTCTAAATGTTTATGATCGAATTGTTTTTGAAAATATATTTAACAAGCTATTCTGTTGTCTTAACATGAATGTTTGGCTTAATAAGAACTTATTGAATCGTTGGGGTTTGTGAATGTGAAACTTTGTTATTGTATGAATATTTAAAATGTAGCCAAATTTGCAACTGATGATGACAGTTTGTTTATTTCATTTGAAAAGGTTTCATCTTCCATCTAAACATCAAAAGTTGGATTTTGTCTATCTTTGGGATCAACAAAACGTGTAGTGGTTAACACGTCTTAGCTCGGGTCCTCCTCTTACTTGTTTGGGTTTTCGCCGGGTCTTCCAACTTCCTCCCACATTCCACAATAAGCATCACTCTCATTGAAGTCATGCTATGCGATATGCAAAATGCGTGGCGGCTCGGTTCGATGCATCCCACTCGCCGCAGAGCAAAAAGCAGCAGGCAAGTTGTGTGTCCATTTGATATGTGAATGTCAGCGGTAATAGGCCAGACACGTGCCAGAGACATTTCCGCAGCTCGTTTTCAAGTCGTCGAGGGGCTTCTTTGACCAGCTATGGATCAAAACGTTGGCTCTACTTGGTCTCGGATTGGATTGTATAACTTTATTCATCCCGTATTCGGGAAATTTCATTGTGGCAGTAGCAAGAGGGTGATTAGACAGAACAGCAAAATAAAAGCCCAAAGTACAAAGCAAATCAAAGTAAATTGAAACATCAAATCATTAAGACAAAAGCAGCAAGAACACAAAACGAGGGTTCACGTCAATATTAAAACAAAACGAGAGAGTAATGTAACAATGCAACCCAAATAGAAGATTTCAAACAATTTTAATAACTTTTTAATGCTTCAGCATTTCAAGTATTTCAGTCTAACATTGCAAATGTTAACGCTATTATATGCTCAGTTTATTAGGACCCATCGGTTTTCTGGACTACTCTCCCCTGGTTGGCGACTGTTGCAGCAGCTTCAGTGCAACTCAGCCCGGTGCTCGGACGTTTGGTCCCTGGTATTTTGGTCGCCGGTCAAATGTTGACAGATTACTGTTGAAACCAGCTCTCAAAATTATATTCATGAGAGAGAGTTTAATATCTAAGAGAGAGAGTTTAATATCTAAGAGAGAGAGTTTAATATCTAAGAGAGAGAGTTTAATATCTAAGAGAGAGAGTTTAATATCTAAGTACTGTTTAATATCTAAGTCCATTTGACCGGCGACCAAACGTCCGTTCATGCTCAGCCCATGCGTACTCCCATGTTTTCCATAAATTTGAAACCTTTCATTTGACTGCATTGATTGGTTCATATTTCCACCAAACCCTTCACATGTCCTCAGTTTCATCTCCCATGATTGGTGTCACATGATGTTCGGGAATACTCTAGCTAGCTAGCTCTTTATCCATTTCCCTGCCTCACAGGCACACTGCTCGTGGATTTTCATTGAAACCTTCCAGCAATCGTCCAGTGTGTACACGCCTTCTTTTTAAGAATGAATAAAAGATGTTGGGGAAATGAGCTCATTGACGTTGCCACGCTCTCTCTCTCTCCCAATTGTAAACGTGAGGACGAGTCAGGTGACGTGGGCTTACCCTCAGTTTGCCCTCGCTGTCGCTTCCCCAGCGGGGGGGAGAGAAGCTAGCCCAGAAGGTACAGACATCTAGGAAATACTCTGCTAGCTTAAAAGATGGTCATTGTTGTTATTGATAAAGGTTTGACTTGAATGCCTTAACTAGATGGAGCTGCCTGGAAAAAAAATACAAAGCATGCCTATGTAATGAGACTGAACACATCCTTTGTGAGCAGCTCACGCGACAGTTGACACACAAACGCGCATCCACCAGGTGTGTTTACTTGTGGTGAAGATTGAAAGTAGTCATAAATAGCTACTATAAAGCTCTGTTTTGATCTGGAATTCTCTTGGTAAATGTCTCTATTGGAGCAATGTCGTCATGACAGGTTTCTGTTTCACGCGTTTGCTTCAAATTGATATGATTTCTTTTGGTTTGTGGCTTAAAAGTCATTTTTTTCTGGTTAAGGGAATCCTTTATTAGAACTCAAATCAGCCGCCACCCCAAGTGCATGCATGTGTGCATTCTTCCCTCGTTACATATGTAGGAACTTTGAACATGACGATTGAAGGATACACATGTTCATAAACCCCTACACAGACATGACAATAATTGTCCTGAGCTTTGCAAGTTATTGTTTGCAGGGTGGCGTATTCGTTGACTCTCTTAAACTAATGAAGCCTCCCTTTTGTTGGGTAATAAAAAAAAGCAAATTCAAGGTGGGATATTGACTGAACTAATGTGGGCTTGGTTTAACATTTTTCAAGTCACTGTCAAAGTGTAGCTTTTTTTTAAGAGATGAAATATTTTTTATTTTAACAACAAGTTCGCCATAGCCTAGTAACGCATGGCCTCTGAACTGGTCCCCGTCAGTTATGTCGTCAGTCCAATTCCCCTGACCAAAAAAAGGACTTGGATGAAGCGGTGCTCGGACGTTTGGTCGTCGGCCTTTTGGTCCCTTTTTGGTCACCAGTCAAATGGTGACAGTGAGTTTACTGTTGAAACCAGCTCTCAAAATTATATTGATGGGAGAGAGTTTAATATCTAAGAGAGAGAATTTAATATCCAGTACAGTACAGTACTGTTTAATATCTAAGTACTGTTGAAAACTGTAGATATTTAGGCATTAAACTCATGAATATAATTTTGAGAGCTGCTTTCAACAGTACTTGGATATTAAACAGTACTTAGAAATCAAACTCTCTCTCTTAGATATTCAACTCGCTCTCATAAATATAATTTTGGGAGCTGGTTTCAACACTAAACTCTGTGTCACAATTTGACTAGCGACCAGATGAGGCGGGTCCACAAGATTTCTGGAGAGCTATCCTTCATAGACTAGCTAAAGATTTTTTTTTGTATTTGACCTGCCTGCAGGTGCCTTCAGCCAGGACTGACGGCCCCCCATCTCTCCCTAAAAAGATTGACAGATCTGCCTCGAACTAGACGGCGGGGGTTGGCCATCGCAGCTATAAGCACAAATCATCAGCGGAGACTTTTGTTCACACGCTTTTAATAAACAATAACAATAAATTATACGACGCAGGACGCCTGCGGTCGAACATTTACGCTGTCAAGGAGAAGGTCAGCTACACTCTGTTGTGAATCAACCTTGAGTTGTTCAAGTTGGACTGTACGGAAGGAAACTGATCATTTTTAGAAAACGCAATTCTCAGCATTTGCTTTTATGTCTGGCAACATGCAGAAGCTTTTGGCCCTTAAGGAAAGAAAAAAATCTTTTTATCCCCTTGACAACAATCGTGGTGTTGTCAGTGCTGCAAGAGAAAATGCGCCATTGTGAAAACCTTTTTACGTTGCCTCAGATTAGGGCTGAACGATATAGTAAAAAAAATGATTTTTGGGGGGTTTTCGGGGATCCGTTTGGTTTTTATACCACTATGGAGCTATTGTGCATCTGGATATTGCAAAGGCGGTGTTCAAAGGATATATAGTGGTACGTACCCCTATTGGCAAAATTAATTGGTTCTAGTACTTGGATTTTTTGGAAATAGAGCAGTATTTTATGTCATGTCCTTAAATCGTTCCATGGTCCTCTAAAAAAATACTACCAAGTATACCAGGGGTGGGCAAACTTTTTGGCCCAGGGGCCACGTTGACTTTAAAAATTTGACAGATGTGCCGGGTCAGCACAAGATACGATGCATATAAAAAAGTGCATCCGTTAACAGTACATATGAAACATAAACAGAAAAAAGGACTAAGGTATTAACATACTCATCATTAAAAAGTATAAAGTACAAAGTAAAGTAAAATAGAAGATATTAAGAAATGTTAAAATGGAATTTAAAAAAAGATAGAAAGGCTGTAAAACTTTACAAATTTGATAGATGGGCCGGGTCAGCACAAGATACGATACATATAAAAAAGTGCATCCGTTATCAGTACATATGAAACATAAACTGAAAAAATGGGCTAAAATATTAACATACTCATCACTCATCATTAAAGTAAAAAGTATTAGGTATATAGTAATGTAAAAAAGAATGTATTAAGAAATATTAAAATATAATTGAATAAAAGATAGAGGGGCTGTAAAACATGAAAAACATATAAGAGTGGACAGAGCTACTGCCACTGGCTTCCGTGTGACGGCGCCATCTTTGGGGAAAAATACATTATTTAGACAACGTCGGCGGGCCAAATGCGGCCCGTGAGCCGTAGTTTGCCAATATCTGAAATATACCCTTTAAATAAACTAAAAAAATGTGAGAAAATAAATTAATGGAATAAAATGAATGACAATTATGCAACATGAATACACAGCTGAACAACTTCAAATTATTAATTTAAAACTACTTTTATTAAATAGCTGTTTTTTCTTTCCAGATATAATCATCATATAATCATGGAGAATTGTTGTTTGGAGACACCCAATAGGAGATCAGCGGAGTGTAGAGAGATTGTCAAGCAGGATGCAACACTACTGCGACAATTTCAAAATAAAATAACAGATACATGAAAAGTTATGACGTTTTGGTGGATTTCTTAACTTTGATCTTGTTTTCGTATATTGGAACAGTTATTTGCATATCAAAGGGTTTCGTAACCTGAACATTTTGTATCTACAGGCAGTAGATATCAAATTTTCAGGGTACAAAAAACGCTTTGATTTCAGAAGTAGATGTACAACTGTATTTTGTGGAGCGACCCTAGATGCATGCAGCTGTAAAAGACTTTATATTATTATTGCGTCGTCTCGTGCACTGACCTTTCCGTGTATGTGCTCCTTGTCTTACAATATCAATAGGCTTGCATTTCAAACTGCGAATCAGTATTTTTGATCCTTGGATGAATGTTTGTCAGGCAAGATTGCGGTTGGGAAGTTATCATTTACTCTCTTCTGTCAATTATTTACAATTTCAAGTGTTATTTTATTCTGCAATTATTGGCAAAGATTCAAACTCTTTAGGCAACATGTCAAATTTGGGAGCCCGGGAGCCAAATCTGGCCTACTGCATCATTTTTTGTGGTAAATCATTTTTTGTTAGTAAATCATGAGTGCTGACTTTCTGTTTTAGGATCAAATTAAAATGAAGGGTATAGATTTTTATTTAATTTCCTGATTTTTTTCCCCCTTTTAAATCAATAATTGACATTTTTAATCCATTTTTTTCTGAGCTTTTAGTTCCAAAATAATTTTGTAAAATCTAAAAATAGTTTTTAAAAAGCTAAAATAGACATTGTTCTAGATCTATAAAAAAAACAAAGAGTATAGATGTATATTTAATTTCCTGATTTTCCCCCTTTTAAAACAATAATTGTCACTTTTTAATCCATTTAACGTTTACGAAATAAATAAATAAGATATACAGCTAAATAGCTATTTAGGGACTTTTTGAGCGGTTACCGGCTATGGAGCCACTTTTTCTTTTCTAATCCGAAAACAATCTTTTGGGGGCGAACTATGAATTTTTGACCTCATGACCCCCACCCCCCCATGTAGTCCGAATTTCTCTAACATTTTCCATTGAGTCCGGTTTGAAATTGTGACAGATTAGGTGACAAAAAAGCAATAACATCTCAGTCCTATCGTGAGAGAGGTGCTGACTTGTAGGGGCCCACTCCTCCTTTGGCTTCAAACTCTCCCACCCAACTAAAGTCATTATCTACTTTTCGGCAGACAGCACTCGATGACGCTGTATTGAGAAACTGGCCATATCTCTCACATAGCTCGCCACATTTACTCTCTCTCCCACCAGCGTATTTCTAGTGTAGCGTGTCACCCAGCATCCAGCGGATGGGGGATTACCTCCACCGTGATGGGGGGTCTTATTCAATAACAGCCATTGGCTGCTTTGGCCGGGTGACTCACAACCAACCGCACACACAAGACCGGGTTCACCACGCTTTCGCCGCGGCGGTATTTCGTCTTTGCACATTAACACAAAAGAGCATTGACTCCAAACAATGGCACTGAAAAATGAACATCGACCTCCTCACTGTTGTTTGACAGCCGGATCTTCTCATTTGTGCACAACAGATATTTGGAGAAATATGAGCGAGTTCACCACTTTGGTGAGGATGACGACGAGGCGCAGCCCGGGAACGCCAAGACCTTTCTTCCAGTCGGTGCAATTCCCACGTCTTACAACTACCAGCAACATGTTGTGTCAGGTAGGCTGGCCGGCCATGCTTTTAAGAGGGTTTTTTTTGCCTTAAATGGAGCTTAGTCTGTTGATTTTTAAGTGAACTCCCTAAAAACTTAATCCTCATGATTAGAGTTGCATAGCTGTATAGAGATTTTTTTAAGTTGGATAATATCTCACCGTTCTGCTCATTAAATGGAGCTTATCATCTTGATTGCAGCATGCTGTTTGACTCAGATGACAAGATATTTTTTTGCTACTTTGCTATGTTTCTGCAAATAACACTGATAAATCCTTTTTTTAAGAAAGTGGAGAAAAGTTAATATGAATTTGAACTGAGAGAAGTTAGCAGCCAAGGGTATTAAATTTGGTAATTAGGTGTTTTAAACTATTAGATCTTGTCTGCTACTTCTTACATTTGTATAATTGTACCCAACGTTAAAACTCCTGGAATTTGGATATCATGTTTTGAACATTTTATGATGCTATTCCTAGTAGTAAACTAGTCAAGGCAACAGTCATATCAAGACTTATCTTTAGAATTGTTTAACATTGTATATGTAATACAAATATCTTAAGATCGTGGATTTCTGCAGACCTGTTTGACTAGTTCAGGGGTAGGGGGGATCCTATGACTGTATTACTAAAAAACTAACTTCGGCTTAATCAGGAAGAAATTGCATTGAAATGAAGCAGTTGTAGGTGTGTTTCACATTAACAGCTAAAACCTTTCTCCTATTCTGCCCCAATCACTAAAGATGTTTTTAATCCCGGATTACCACCCCTTGGCACATTTGCTTTAGTGTAAATCCGACTTTCTTTGAAGCCGTAGCCGCTAAACAATAACCTTGATCAAAACAATCTCACCCTGTCTTTGATAATGATATGTAAATGCACAAAGCCACCACCGGTGGACTAGATGGCTTCCTTTAGATGTCCTCTATGGCGTTAAGACGATCAATAAATAAAGGCTCATCTGTACTTTGTTTGCTCCTGTCTTGGCATACAAACGCTTTGACCAGCATGGAAAGGTTATACTGTATTTTCACGACTATAAGACACACCGCATTATAAGGCGCACCCTCAATGAATTACATTTTTTTTCCATATATAAGGCGCACTGTATTATAAGTCGCACTGTCTATTTTGGAGAAAATTTAAGACTTTTAAGTGCGCCTTATAGTCGTGAAAATACGGTAATTGCTTCCAGGTATGAAGCACTCACTACACAGTCTCTTCTAGAGCCAGCCATTGTTGATGTTTTTTTTTTTTTTTTGTATAAAATCTTGAAGTGGGGGAGGAGCTATATGATGGAATATTTTGTAAACTAAGATGGCATCTGCATATTTAACAGTATTGTTTCACTTCAGGCGTTTTTTTTTTTTTAATATCCGACAGTGGTGGTTTTTCGTTTTTGGTTTTCTGTTTTTTCCATATATAAGGCGCACTGGATTATAAGGCGCACTGTCTTTTTTGGAGAAAATTTAAGACTTTTAAGTGCGCCTTATAGTCGTGAAAATACGGTAACTTTATTTTTTGTGTGCTCCCTGGAGGAGATTGGTTAAAAAGTCGATAAGAAAATAAATCTGAGATGGACTGGCTTGGCACAAATCACACATTTTTGTGGTACACACAATTTTCCCAGTCAAATGTGAATAGTAAACAAAGTTTTTTTCTTTTCTTCTTGATTTAACAGATTATCTTCGCCAAAGCTACGGGCTATCAACGGAGTTTATGCCGCCGTGTGACTACAACAAACTGGTGCTCTCTCTCCTGTCTGGTCTGCCCAATGAGGTGGACTTTGCCGTCAATGTTTGCACTCTGCTCTCCAATGAGAGCAAGCATGCCATGCAGCTGGATAAGGACCCCAAACTAGTCACGTTGCTACTGGCCCACACCGGTGTTTTCGACGATTGTACGTTACTCGCGTTATTTTCCCCATCTTTTTCGCCCTATACTACCATGGGCAAACTAGGGCCCGCGGGCCACATCCGGCCCGCCAGGCCTTTTAATCCGGCCCGCCGACATTGTCCAAATAATGTTTTTTTTTTTAAATGTTTTTATTATTTTTTTCTAATTATAATAATTTATTTATTTATTTTACCCTCCCCCAAGATGTCGCCATCAGTGGCATTAGCTCTGTCCACTCTTATTTGTTTTTCGTGTTTTACAGCCCCCTCTATCTTTTTTTAAATAACATTTTAATATTTCTTAACACATTCCTTTTATACTTTACTTTGTACTTTATACTTTTTACTTTAATGATGAGTGATGAGTATGTTAATACTTTCGTCCTTTTTTTCTGTTTATGTTTCATATGTACTCTTAACGGATGCACTTTTTTATATGTATCGTATCTTGTGCTGACCCGGCCCATCAAATTTTTAAAGTCAACATGGCCCACGGGCCGAAAACTTTGCCAACCCCTGCCTTATGCAGATTAGACCAGTGTTTCCCAAGCTTTTGGGAGCTGCAGCACACTTTTTGCATTGAACAAATCTCTCAAATGATTTTAACCTAGTTCAATTTTAATCTTGTTATATTCCTATTCATTTTTCTCTCTTGCTCAGTGCTTGGGAAACACTGGATTAGATAGACTACCAAAATATTCCTGATTTGTGGCAGCCCTAACACAAACAAATAACAATAACACAGCACTCTTCTTCTCTTCTTACTCTTTCTGTAGCGCTAGGCAGCTTCTCCGGGGTGTTTGGTACCGACTGGAAGACGAAAACATCCCGAGACTTTATCAGGGTAATATTTCGGAACGTTTCGGAACTGAAAATGTCCCTCAAAGGACAATTGATTATTTTAGCAATGACTCAATACTGCATTATGATGCTTGTTTTTCCCCGTTTCTCACAGTTTTGGAAGGAAGTTGTGCAGGACGCTGAAGTCAGGGAGCTGATCTGGGACAAGAGCAGCACAGCACAAGGTAAAAAATAAAACAAATCTGGTTTAAAACATGTTTTAAAGCTTGTTTGGTATCACAAGGGGGCAAAAATAACCCTCTTGGCCTTCCTATGTGTTTCTTTAGATGGTACAACAGTAGCAGAACGTTGGCACAGTCTCTTCCACCCGCCGCGGAACCTGGGAATCAGCGATTCGGAGGCGCAGCGGGTGCTGCAAGTCGCTGTCATCCTGCGCAACCTCTCCTTTGAGGAGGCCAATGTCAAGCTGCTGGCGGCCAACCGAACGTGCCTGCGCTTCCTTTTGCTCTGCGCCCACTGTAACCTCATCTCACTCCGACAACTCGGGCTCGATACGCTGGGCAATGTGGCCACTGAGGTGAGTCTTGAGTCGTAACACCTCCAGTAGTGGAATGAGGGGGGGGGGGGGGGGTTGCTAGTTTTTGCGTTCGTTCAGCAGAATGATTTACAGCACAGGTGTCAAAGTGGCGGCCCGGGGGCCAAATCTGCCCCGCCGCATCATTTTGTGCGGCCCAAGAAAGTAAATCATGAGCGCCGACTTTCTATTTTAGGATCAAATTCAAATGGTTATAGATGTACATTACATGTCCTGATTTTCCCTTTTTTAAATCAATTATTGCAATTTTTTAATAAAAAAAATCTTTAGGGTTTTTAGTTGAAAAGCATGTTGTAAAATAAAAAAAAAATATATTCCTTTTTCAACCTTTTTTAAATCATTTGATTTTGCCTTCCAGCTTCAGCTCGATCCAGTTGACTTTCGGATGACCCATCTGATCTTTCACACTATCACCAAATGCTTAATGTCCAGAGACAGGTTCCTCAAAATGAGAGGTGCGTTTTCACATATAAATCCGTGCTAGCCTAAGCCATACAAGCATCCTCTCTGTAATGTCTCCTCCTCCTCCTCCCTCTTCTTCACACAGCCATGGAGATTCTGGGCAACCTGAGCAAAGTGGACGACAACGGCGTACTCATCTGCGAGTACGTGGACCAGGACTCGTACAGGGAGGTTATGATGCTCCTCACCCTGCCTGACCTCATGCTCCTCATGGCCTCGTTAGAGGCACTCTACCTGTTGGCTCAACTCGGAGAGATTCCCTGCAGTAAAATTGCTTCTGTGGACCGCAGCATAGGTAGGAACCAAAGACCACTGGAACAATAATACCTTTTTACAAAAGTATCATCATGCCAACCATTTCTCTGCCCATTATTGCTCCTTCCATTCCCAAAAGGTTGAATATCTAAGCAGGCTTTTACTATCATGTCATGTAAACCAAATGAGATTATTGCCCCCCCCCCTCCGATGGACTTTTTACTGTAGCAATTACCGTATTTTTACGACTATAAGGCGCACCCTCAATGAATGACATTTTTTCCATATATAAGGCGCACCCTTATTATAAGGCGCACCCTTATTATAAGGCGCACTGTATTATAAGGCGCACTGTCTATTTTGGAGAAAATGTAAGACTTAAGTGCGCCTTATAGTCGTGAAAATACGGTAATTACTATTGACTTCCAAGTATGAAGCACTCACTACACAGTCACCTCTAGAGCCAGCCATTGTTGATGTTTTGGATTTTTTTGTATAAAATCTTGCATTGGGGGAGGAGCTATATGATGGAAGATTTTGTATTTTGGAGAAAATTTAAGACTTTTAAGTGCGCCTTATAGTCATGAAAATACGGTAGTGGCTGTTGATCTTTCCAACACTTCTTTGTGTTTTTGGCTACAATTGACATATTTTCCTCCCTTGTTTCTTGTCAGATCTGCTAGTGAGGTTAGTTTCTGTTGACCTTCATACATTTGGACCCGATGCCCTAACAGCGGTTCGGTTGATCGAGCATCAGGCCAACGCTGAGCAGACAACCGAGGTTCGACCACAGTTGGTCGAGCAGGTAACTGCGACCTCGCAAGGAACGCCAGCCAATGGTGAGTGTCCTCCGCACATTGACCGTCACACTAAAAAACAAGTATTTCCGATTTACTTTACGGCCCCTCATTAAAATCCAATTCATCCACAATGCACTTGTAAACGAACAAACTAATTGAAATGAATGTGGATTAATATATACAGACACACTCAAACATATGTTTAATGTAACTTTACACAAAACTGAATTCTAGTTTTGTTTTAATCTTTTTTACCATCGTTTTCCGAGTGAGTTAGCGTTTTGCTACGCCTCCACCCTCACGTCTGCTATCGATTGGCTGTTAGCTGTTGTATTCCCTTCAAAATATTCCTAAAAATGATGCGCACAAATGTCCTCACAACAGGATAACACACGAAAGAGATGCGGCAAAAAAAGACAGTGTGCTACAATGATAAACAGCCTTTTATGTCATGGCCACCTGGCTTGGTCGCATCTCAAAATTTTGATTGTATCGCGTGCGAATTATTTGATCGAAATTTTCGTTGTACCACGAGCTGATCATAGGTACCACTATATTACATTTATCTTCTTTTTAATTACATTTTGCATTCAATCAAGTTCTTCTGAATACTAAAGTCACCCTCCATCAGTTCTTCTGGTGACTCAGTCCCTTTGAATCTTAGTTTTGGTATCTAATTAGTTGAACTAGCATCTTTTTTCTTGAATTGAATTGAATCAGTGCACACCATTTGTACGAAAGCATGAACATTTTTTTTCTTTTCAGCCACAAGGACACCCGTTTCGTCCACACAGCCACCAGCTGGTATTGTTGAACTGGATGGAGAAAAATTTACATTGCAATGGTAAGTCATTGTAACTGAGCATTCTTACTAAATAAAATGGCTACACATAATACCATGTAAATATGACTTGGTTTGTTTTTCTTAAACAGGCTAAATGCACATTTTGAGACAAACGCCGAGGGTTCCGTGTCCCGGTCGGACATGTACTCTGAGTACTTGTCCACGTGCAGCAAAATGGGACGAAGTAACATTTTGAACTCGACCGGCTTCCTCAAATGTCTACGGTCAGTCAGTTGGTATTTTTATAAGCAGTAAACCTAAATGTTCCAGTTTTTGTTTTTAGAAATAGTGAAGGTTTATCGTCAAGCTAATCGAGGTCAAATCAATGTTTTTACAGCCCCTCCATCTTTTTAAAATTACATTTTAATATTTCTTAACACATTCCTTTTTACTTTATACTTTTTACTTTAATGATGAGTTTGTTAATACTTTAGTCCTTTTTTTCTGTTTATGTTTCATATGTACAATTAGCGGATGCACTTTTTTATATGTATCATATCTTGTGCTGACCCGGCCCATCTGTCAAATTTTTTAAGTCAATGTGGCCCCCGGGCCGAAAAGTTTGCCCACCCCTGCTCTATAAGCTATAAAATGATAGAGATGCTTTTTTCCTGCTTATGTTCTCAACTGACTTTGCCCATTTGCAGAACTGTGTTTCCCAATCACACCATGCGGCGGCAGGAGGAGACCAAAGCCAACGGCCCAGTTCACATCCTCCTGGTGGGGATAAGGCGGCGGTCAATCCCGTTGCCCGTCCAGCTGTACTACCAGCAGCCTCAAGAACAACAACAACAACAACAACAGGTGCCTGGTGCGGCACCCTCCCCTACAGTTCGACCAGAACCCCCTGCGGACCCCCCGGCTCCACCAGCAGGTAGAAAACAAAACCAAATACCATTTTGAAAGATCCTACAAATGAAAAAAGCAACCTTCGAGGTATAACGTTGTCCTGTCTTAATAGTTATACACTCCCATTTTTGTGATCCAGGGACTACACCAGGGAATCCACCACAGGTAGTCCGGCCAACTTGCCAAAACGTCGTTGGCGTTCATCCATCTGGGGCCGTCAATGTGAAGGAGCCCGTTTCCCAGCATTCGGGGAGCCCACACGTACCTCAGCAGTTAGCACCAGATCCCCATGTGCTTGTACACCAAGTCCGGTCTGGTCCAGTTGTCCAGATCCCGACTTCGACGGCAACCTCGCAGAACCACAGCCCCCAAATTCCCGTCGCCGTTGCGCCGGCTCTGGTTCAGCAGCACTCCGCTCTGCTCTCCACCGCAACCCCAGTCACGCTATTTCAGCAGGTACCCCAAGGCCATATACTCACAGCCAGGGTGCAAGGTGTCTGCCCCCCAATCTCCCAGCACCAAACGCCAGCTCTGTCCATACCGCAGGGAGCCTCCTCTCCCCAAGTGGAGCTTCATTGCGGCGTGGCAGGATCCCTACCCAGCTCTTCCATCCAAGCGGCATCCAATAATCCCATGGCGGCTACTTCCACGGCGTCACCACGCGTGACATTTCAAAGTATCGCCCCTAAACCGGCGTTAAACCAGCCCTCCGCAGGGCCAGCAGCCGCAATAGCCAACCAGCAGTCTCAAACGCAGGCCCAGAGTCTGGTAATAGTGGGAGCCAGTCCTCAACAAAATCAAGCCTCCTACACCCCAGCCATACACCAAATTGTTCTTGCCAACCCTTCGGCCATTCCCGGTGCTCAGTCTATCCAAATAGCCGGGCAGCCCGGAGCCCCTTCCAGCCCGTGCCCGGCGACCGTGTCTCACCCAAATTCCCCAGCGCAACCTAGCCAAACTGTGAGCCACACACTGTCCATCAAGCGACACCAACAAATGATTTCGCAAGCTCCTCCCTCTCAGCCTACCTCTTCCGAGTCCAGTTTAATCAAACAGCTTCTGCTTCCAAAGCGAGGGCCTTCCACGCCAGGCGGAAAGCTCATTCTTCCCGCGCCACAGGTGCCCCCTCCCAACAGTACCGCTTCGCAGGTCATCTACCAGACCACCTACAACACCCAGGTTCCCCCTCAACAACCACAACAGCTCAACGTTCAGCTGGTTCCCAGTCAGGTGCAGCTCTTACCCGGCCAGCTCATTTCCACCAGTAGCCCGGCCACAATCATCCAGGCCCCCATGGCGACCGGACAAGTCACATTTACTGTGGTCCCCAACACTGGCTTTACCACCTCGCCCGCTGCCGTGACCGCCGTGGCCCCCAGCGTCCCCTCGCCTCCGTTATCGACGGGAACCCCACCGCAACAAGCTCCCGGAGCTCCAGTGGCTCCCCCAGCTACCCCACCGTCGCCGACTCCGCTCAGAGGGGACAAGATCATTTGTCAAAAGGAGGAGGAGGCCAAAGACGCCACCGGGTTGCACATCCATGAGCGCAAAATCGAGGTTATGGAAAACTCCTCCATGGCAGACGGAGACTCCTCCAACGGCAAGACCAGTAACGGCGACGTCGCGGTGGGTGCCAAGCTGCTAAACGGTCGGAAGTGCGTGGAGTCCAACCTACCTCCATACCACTCAGGGAACAGTCAGGCGACATTAAACGGTCCAGCCGCGGAGAGTCCGCCCGCTAATGGAAGGGAGCCCCTCTCCCCCGGACTGGACGTTGCCCCCAAGGGGAGCCCCGACCCTAAAAAGACACTGGTCAACGGCGTGTGCGACGTTGACCGGGGCGACAGCGGCATCGTTAGCAAAAACATTCCAAATCACATTGCTTCCAAACAGTACTTGGGGAACGGCGAAGTGGACCCCACAGAGAAGAGTCACGGCTCCAACCCCACTGCTCCCAGTCCTCCACTCCAGCAGGACACTGCCAAACCCCAACAGGCAGAGCGCCTGGCCAACGGACCTCAGGCGCTCGCCCCCCGGCCGCCCTCGGAATTAGCAAACGGACCTTTGGGGCCCGGCCATTCCGCACCCGTACTAAGGCAGCAACTGCTCCCCGGTTCCACCCTACCCCCGACTGTCCCCGTGGCCTCCCAGAGCGCAAACGGAGTAGCCTCGGAAGCCCGAGGCATCAAAAGGCCCGCCGAGAGCGAGGATCCTCGGTCCTCGGGTATCCCTAACAAAGTCGGCGTGCGAATAATCACCATCAGCGACCCCAACAACGCGGGTAACAGTTCTACCATGGTGGCCGTCCCTGCTGGAGCAGACCCGAGCACAGTAGCCAAAGTAGCAATAGAGAATGCCAGTCAGCAGAGGAACTGCTCACCCACGCAGACAGCCACTGGTTCAACGGTGAGTCACTTAACAGAGGAAATGTCGTGGTTCTCTGTCAGGTCTCTTTAATATCTTTAAGTGTTCCCCTGAGAAAAACTGCACTCACTCTAAATTTTCAATCAAACAACTGCACTAGACTAGTACTTGCTATGATATGGAGGTTAAGAAGGTGATGCCAGTTAAGACCATGTGGCTCTCACTGATACCAACCTCCTAAAGCAAAGCGGCTGTAAGAACAACTTCAGCCTCGAGAGAGAGCTTAGGTTACATTTCAGCGTACAAAGCACTTGCATATATTCATAATGACGGTGGCTATTTGATTGAAATGACAAGTTTCAAATTCCAGGCTTACTTGAGGTCCCTTTTTTGAATTTTCCTGCATATTTTGCCAATGTGTTTTAATTACCACATTCTATTCCCTGACACCATCTTGGATGTGTCTCCTCCACAGCCCACCATAACCCCGTCCTCATCCCCCGCCACCCAGCCGGCTCCAGCTGACGGCAACGACCCTCAACTCCCGTCAACGCAGCAAGCCCACACGGCGCCACCCGAGCAGAATAGGAAAGCGGGGCATAACTATAAATGTCTATGGCAGTCCTGTAAACGGTAAGCCTAGTTATAAACATGATCAACTAAAACAGGGGTAGGGAAAATATGGCTCGCGAGCCACATGTGGCTCTTTGGATGGGTGTATATGGCTCTCCACCTTTTTAAATCATAATTGTTCTTCATTTGGCTCTTCTGCTTGCATTTTCTCATTGATACTGATAATGTTCTCAAAAGAATTCAGACTTTAAAAAAAAAAAAGATAGAAGGGCGGTAAAACACGATAAACAAATAAGAGTGGACAGAGCTACTGGCTAAAAAAAAACTAATAATAATTGGACAACATCGGCGGGCCGGATTAAAAAAGCCTAACGGGCCTAACGCGAGCCGTAGTTTGCCCATGTCTGATCTAGCTAGATATATTATTTTATTTAAAATTTTATTCCCACCATCCACTGGTTAAACATCTTGTCTGAATATTCATCATGTTGTTCCTTCAGGTGGTTTGAGACTCCGTCCCAAGTGTTTTACCATGCCGCAACGCAACACGGTGGAAAGGATGTGTACACAGGCCAATGTCAATGGGAAGGATGTGATCCTTTTCCACGACAGAGACTGTCCTTCATCACGCATCTACAGGTATGACCGTTTTTTTTAAGAAGGCCTAAGTGCTGGGAATGTTAAAAAATCTTATGTTTCCTTTCTTTAGGATAAGCACTGTTCTCGGGAGGCTTTGTTGGCTGGACTCAAACTGGAGGAACAGCAGGGGCAAAGCCCCAGTTCGACTCCCTCCCAGTATGTGTAACACTTGAAATTATTGTAATTTGCGTGAGCAATGATTTGAGACCAAAACTTTAACTTTTGTATGCTTTTTAAAGGACGCCGCCAGCGGCAGGCAGTACCCCGGCGGCTCGAGCGCCAAAAGCAATCGTCAATCATCCGAGCGCAGCTCTCATGGCCCTTCGTAGAGGATCTCGAAACTTGGTCTTCAGGGACTTCACGGTCAGTAGAAGTCGACTCACCCTCGAGTAAATATCTTCTTCCAACATGAATAAAATGTTCCTATGTGATCTCCAAGGATGAAAAGGAGGGACCGGTGACCAAACACATAAGACTAACTGCTGCCTTAACGTTGAAGAACATCGCCAAGCATTCAGACTGCGGTCGCATGTAAGTTGACTAACGTATTTTCACGACTATACGGCGCATTGTATTTTTAGCCGCAGTGTCAATAACGAGTGCTATTTTTGTATTTTACACACACAAAGGATGCATCGTTTTTATAGACGCAGCCTGGCATGGCAATACAACACATACACGCTACACCCACATGCTAAAAACACGTTTTTAAAAAAGCAACAGAAGCAAAACTGAGTTCAGATATACTTTATTTAGCCATTTTACAATCTACTCCCGTCATCATCACCCACAAATCCATCAAAGTCCTCATTTTTTTGTGTCCAGATTGAACATTTGTCCATTGAAAATGCTGAGTTTAATACATTCGTCCAGGTGGCCACAATACATTCGCAAATAGTAGCTAGCTAGTAGCTAGTGTGACTTTTCCAATGCTGCTTTCCATGCGTTGTCAAGCTGTGTTGATGTATACAGGCCACAATCCATTGGGTGTATTGACAAAACAACTACATATCCCAGCAGTCACTGCACAGTACTTTTTCTGCGGCAAAATAGTAGAGTCGGGGGCTGCTTGCCGTAGTTGTGAGAGCTGTAGAGGATGGTATACCCTATTGACTGATTTATTTTATTTTATCTTGATAACAATTTTTGTATTGGTCCATATATAAAGCGCACTGGATTATAAGGCGCCCTGTGTATTTCAGAAAAAAACTTTAAGACTTTTATGTGCGCCTTATAGTCGTGAAAATACGGTATTTAGTCAGAGTTTGTCAAATGTGAAGATCTGAGACTAAAACCTTTTGCTTCCAGGCTGGTAAAGAAGCACGAGCCTCACCTCTCCGTGCTGGCACTAAGTAACATGGAGGTCTCCACCACGCTAGCCAAATGCCTTTATGAACTGACACGTTCGCTCCAGGCCTAACACCAAACGGACAACCTCCAGAAGAGGAAAAGCCCTCCCGACGCCCCGACGCGTCCGCAGAGGTAAAAGCCGTCGGTGAGAACCTAGGAGGTCTACGAGGAAGTACGCGGCGTCTGGACTGAAGACTCTCCTCGTGCCGGGGGTGACCCGACCTGCACACCCTCCAACCACATCCCGACTGATCCTCCAACCTGTGTTTGGAAAAAAAACAAAAACGGCCGCACACTCAAAAACTGCCACGGGGTCTTCCAGCAGCTGCCCCCGTCAGAGGGAGCTCTTTCCGATTGCTTCCCTGAGGAACTCCACTGACGAACCCCTGAGGAGATTAGCACCAAACACGAGCACATTTTGTCTTTTGTTTTTAAAAACAACAATAACAACAACAACAAAAAATCTCGTCCCATGACAAGTTCCGACTGAATGGAGACCACTAGTTTTTTTGGGGGGGTCCCGTGTAAGCGGGGCGAGCTTTGGAAGATGTTTTTACCAGCCGGATCAGGATTCAGGAGGACTCACTTAGCAACTGATGGAGATTTTTTTTGTTTGTTTTTGTTTTCTTTTCAAAACTTGGTAGCTTGGTTTTCTTACTTGAGTCAATATATTTTCACTTATTTATTATTGAAATGAAATGAATACCATTACAATGAAATGAAACTTGTAAATATCTTGTGAATATATATAAAGATCCTCTTTCACGATGATGATGATGATGATGCCACTGGAGAATTTGCTCTGTGGTGTAATAGAAGCATTACTTTGGTAGGGTTGAATAAAAGTAGTATGCCCCCCCCCCCACACACACACACACACCTCTTCCCTAAAACCCACCCCAAGCCCTTCTTTGCTTTTTTTTTAATGATCCCTGGTCACTTGTATTTAATGTGATTCTATACTCAGCAGTGGATGAATGTACTTTAAACCTTGTAAATACTTCTGCAAAGGTACTGATGCTGTAAAGCCTAGGGAGAGGAAGATACAGTTTTTTGTGGAACTGTGACATTTTGTATTATAAAAACCTTGTAGAACTCATTTTGCTGGCTGAAAGAGTATGGAATAATATATCGTGTCATTTTGTAGAAGAAAAAAAAATATTGAAAGTATGTCCCCCGACCCCTCCCCTCCTGTTTCCTCACTCCTCAAATACGTGCACACAAAACAAATACATAAAAACAAGTGACATAATATTATCTATCCACTGTAAGCGTTTTTTGTCATTGTACGGGCACAGTGCACGTACCAAACTTTTTTTGTATTTGTAAATTGGTTTAAATACATGGAGTTTTTATACAGGTTTTCTCCCTGTGTTCTTTGCTTTATGTGCAGGTATAATATTTTCTTCACTACTTTTTTCTATCTTAATATAGTGTGGAGTTTTATTGTACTATTTTTTCATTCTTAATACCATGCCACATTCCGGCTCACGTCCTCAAGACTGTCTGTCCTCTCTACCGTGTGTTGTGTAACATTTATTATGACTGCCTGTCCTATTAGTATCTGACCGGGGGGCGACCCACCCATCCTCATTTTCTGCCGTGTCAGTAGGATGTGTGACTAAACATAGACTTAACAGTCTGTTAGAGATTGGCTTTATTTACTTTGGTGACTGTTTATAGTTTTTAAATAAAAAACACTGAACATTTTGCATTTTCATGTTTTTCTCTTCTCACTGATTTTTTTTACTATTAAATCCCATATTGGGATGTTTATTTAGATTTACCTTTGCAGATTTTAATTAGACTAAGAGTGTCAGACTCGGGTTGGTTCGCATTAACGTCAACTCGATTTCATGTGGGCAGGTCCATTTTAGATATAATATTTAGATTTTTTTTTTTATAAATGGATTAAAATAACTTAGTAAAGGAAAATATTTTTCTCATTATGTTCCATATTATAGTGGAAGACAAAATATTTTTATGTATTTTTGGATTTTACAAAATGATTTTTGAACTAAAAACAGATAAAATGATTTCAAAAATTACAATTATTGATTTCAAAGTGGATCCCGGACCATTTTAGATATAATATTTCGATTTTTTTGTTAATAAATGGATTAAAAGAACTGAATTAAAAACCCTAAATATTCTGTTTTTTTTGTAAATCTAAAACAATGTTTATTTTAGCTTTTTTTAAATATATTTTTTGATTTTACAAAATGATTTTTAAAATAAAAACAGAAAAAATGGATTAAAAATTACAATTATTGATTTAAAATATGATTTAATATACATCTACGCTCTTCATTTTAATTTGATTCTAAAACAGAAAGTCAGTTTACTTTCTCGGGCCACACAAAATGATGTGGCGGGCCAGATTTGGCCCCCGGGCCACCACTTTGACACCTGTGATTTAGCCCAATGTCCCATTGTCACCCGTTGGCTTGATTTAAAATTGATCTCATTTAAAGCACCAATTTTTGCAGGCCCTTATAAAAAATATGGGTCAGGTTCACACTAATAATTTGACAAGTTACTAAGAAGAGAGACCTGCAATTAATTTGGAGAATGACGTAAAGGACAAGAATGTTGATTTTAGTATTATTTGACAAACGATAGCTGCGATTAGATGTCAGTATACTATACAGTAGTATCCATTTTCAGCTATTTAAGGATGTTTCTGCATTGTAATTTCAATGCAATGTTCACTGTGTCCACAAGACGGAGCTCCTCGCGGAAACTACGGCCCGCACCGCGAGACATGTGGCCGAGAATTGAAATCTCAGCTCTTTTTTTTTTTTTTTTTTTTTGACTCCAAAACAACAACCACCGTCATTGTAAACTTAGCTTAGCGGTTTGTTAGCATTTGATTGAGAGGACAAAATATTCATCTGGACCTATAAAGCGTACCGGGGCGTCAAAAAAAGGCACGGGAGCACTTTAAAGGTGAGCAAGCTAATATGGCATGTTTTTCCTAACTGGCCTTAACGCGTTAGCCCGTTTTAACGACGTTAAGCAGGTGTTGTGTCGCTATCTCACAAAACCGCTAGTTAGTTAGTCCCATGGGGTAAAAACTAAGTGTGCGATGAGTTAACCGATCTTAACTCCATCGTGTGGCACTATAATATCTTTAGCTAGGGTTTGATCACTGTGCTAATTTAGCAGAAGCCACGAAGCTATTTGGTTGCTATTTTGAGGGTTCTACTTGCATTAGCTCACGTGCCAAGTAATAACAATCAATGAATCATTTCACTTTTTCCACTTGAACCTCTTAATCGAACCTAACTACAGGAGTTTATTTGTTTGTCTCTGTGTGCCCTGCGATTGGCTGCCCACCGATTCAGGGTATACCCCGCCTAGTGGCCGTAGTTGGTTGGGATAGGCTCCGGCACCCCCTGCGACCCTTGTGAGGAGGATAAGTGGTTAAGAAAATGAATGAATTTCAAATTGCTGCTATCATATCATTGTAAAGCTTGTTGAATACAAAAATAATTTGTATGTGGTTTGGTCAAATAGTGTCCAAAGTATATATACCGTATTTTCACGATTATAAAGCATACTTAAAAGTCTTAAATTTTCTCCAAAATAGACAGTGCGCCTTATAATCCAGTGCGCCTTATATATGGAAAAAACAGAAGAAAAACGAAAAACCACCACTGTGGGACAAAAAAAACACAAACGCCTGAACTGAAACAATACTGTTAAATATGCAGATGCCATCCTAGTTTGCAAAATCTTCCATCATATAGCTCCTCCCCCACTGCAAGATTTTATACAAAAAATGTAAAACATCAACAATGGCTGGCTCTAGAGGTGTCTGTGTAGTGAGTGCTTCATACCTGGCAGTCAATAGCAGTTACCGTATTTTCACGACTATAAGGCGCACTTAAAAGTCTTAAATTTTCTCCAAAATAGACAGTGCGCCTTATAATTCAGTGCGCCTTATAATGCAGTGCGCCTTATAACACAGTGCGCCTTATATATGGAAAAAATGTAATTCATTGAGGGTGCGCCTTATAGTCGGGAAAATACGGTATATATTTTTTTTTTAAGAGTCAATAATGAGTAATAATGTTTTTTTTGTAGCGGTGATTGGGACAGCTCAGGGCTGGACATGACTGGAGCCGATGGCGGTGAGTCTCCACACACACACTTGCCAGTGACACGTTACCTACGGTGCATTATAATGTCGTCATCATATTGCGGTCCCATGTAGGTGGCCAGGGGCCACCATCTGACGGGAGCGATGCCGAAGAGGCGGAACGATGTCCCATCTGCTTGGGGGTCCCGGCCGAAGGAGAGCTGGCCATGCCGGACAGCTGCTGTCATGTCTTCTGCCTCGGATGCTTGCTCATGTGGGCAGAGGTGAGGCGGTGTTGTTGTTACTTTACCAAACAAGAGTGTCAGACTCGGGTTGGTTCGCGGGCCACTTTAATGTCAACTTGATTTCACATGGGCCGGACCATTTTAGATATAATATTTAGATTTTTTTTATATATAAATGGATTAAAAGAACTGGATTAAAAGCCCTGAATATTCCGTTTTTTATAGATCTAAAACAGTGTTTATTTGAGCTTTTTTAATACATTTTTTAGATTTTACAAAATGATTTTTGAACTAAAAACAGAAAAAATGGATTAAAAAATTACAGTGATTGATGTAAAAGGGGGAAAATCAGGAAATTTAATATCTACAGACGCTCCCCTACTTACGAACATTCGAGTTACGAACAAACAAGTGCATACAAACATGTCTGCGTAGTGCGTTTATGTCGAAAAATGCTTGATGCACGTGAGAAAGTGGTGAGCAATGCACAGGCATACAACTTGAATCGTTCCACCGTCAGTACCATTTATAAACAGAAAGAAGGACCCAATATTGAACGTTGCACAAAGGTTGCAAATCAATTGAATGATGCCATACAGTGCTAACATATAATTTATGATGAAAAATAGAAGAAAACTGCAATCATCATTAGTTAGCTTCTTTCGGCCAGTTTCTAGTAAATCTCTCTCTCTCTCTCTAATGCATGTATACAGTAATGTATGTATTCTCTCCATTTTATTAAATGTTTTTTTCAGTACAAACCAATGCTGGTTACTTATACAAGCCTTAAACATACACATGCACTTATATAAACCTTCAATATACTTATATAGGCCTTCAACATACACATGCACTTATATAAACCTTCAATATACTTATATAGGCCTTAAACATGAATTACAATTCAAAATATAGCACTGAATCAACTTATGAACAAATTCAACTTATGAACAATCGCTCAAAACGTAACTCGTTCGTAAGTAGAGGAGCATCTGTATACTCTTCATTTTAATTTGATCCTAAAACAGAAAGTCGGCACTCATGATTTACTTTCCCTGGGCAAACAAAATGGTGCGGAAAAAAAAAACAACAACCCTAACTCGACCTCAATAGTTGCAGGTAGTACCTTCTTGTCCAGTGGACAGACGGCCATTTAGGAACGTTCACAGATGGGACCGAAGCCTGCGATGCGTTCAGGTCTGTTCTTACACCGTTGCAATTCTATTTCTTACTACTTTTGAGGCATGTGTGACAAGTGAGTTCAAAACGGATCCAATGTGTTGGTTGAAAATCTATTTTCCTGCCAACAAAAAGGTTCCAGTGAGGAGACGAGTGGCGGAAACAGAAGCGGACAATTGCGGCTGTAGAGATGCCAAAAATAGAGTGCCTCTCAAGTATGAATATCTATTCAAACTTTAGTAATACAGTGTTCCCTCGCTACTTCGCGGTTTAGCTACGGTGGATTTTTTGGGGAAAAAATAATTTAAAAAAATACAAATATTACATTGAAACAACATATTTTACAGGTTTTTTTGTTATAACATGAATTTCCCTCTTTCTACACGTATTCTATATGGTGTACTGTATACAGGGGCGTAAAAAAATAAAAAAAAATAATTTAAAAAAAAATAGATTTTTTTTTTTTAAATTAAATTCCAATTAAGCATTTTTGAAGGGGAATCCCTACTTTGCGGAAATTCACTTATCGCGGGTGGTCCCGGTCCTCATTAACCGCGATAACCGAGGGAACACTGTACAATGATTTAATACCAAGTTGAACACTTTTTTTAAAAAGTTTTGGATTTTCCTCCCAAAGAAGCAAATTTCAAAAAAGGTCCAGACAGCAAAGAGTACAGAAGATGGACCATTCTAAAACTAAAGGACTTGTGCGTAAATGTAAGTTAGTATCCTTCATTTTTTGCATTTATATCAAACTTGATTTCCTTTCTGTCTCTAATCTGTCAATTTCTTTACTAGGTAACGATGATGACTCGTTTTCTGTAAACCGTAAAAAGGTGGGATTTTGATTTTCACTGATTTTTGTTGTTGTTGTTGCCTTTCACCTCTTCTAAATGAAATAAACATGATTTTTTTCTAGATTAAAGGAGCAGATTGCTGTCCTTGGTCCTCATCTATTTTACTCTCATCAACTACAGCAACTCAAGAAGTGTAAGTCAGTTTTAAGTACAGTGGTACCTCGACATACGATCTTAATCCGTTCCGGGACTGAGATCGTATGTCGAGCTTTTTGTAAAGCGAACGTTTCCCTATTGAAATGAATTAAAACTAATTAATTTGTTCCAACCTTCTGAAAAGAACACCAAAAACAGGGTATTGGATTGGAAAAAAATGTTTTATTTCTTCTAATTTGCTAGGTAGAGCTGATCATAGGTCGAGGTACCACTGTACTGTATTTTTCCGGCTAAAATTCACACCGGCCAAAGAATAAACAATTCAGAAGGGTCAGTTTGTCTTTGTAGTTGGGAAAATACAAGCATATCTTCATTACAAAATACATCAAATTTAGTGCTAAGCATATCTGACTTGTGACGTTATCATTCTGTCCCAGTAGGCAACCCATGTTGTTTAACAAGGATGCATTCAATGAAACAAAAAAATGCAAACTTCAGGTACAAGAATGCCCATGGTTGTCCCTGGCTGCTCCAATTACTGCAAATGGAATCTCAAGGTAAAAACTTTTTCTTCCTTGTCTTTCTCTTGACATATGCATAATGTTTTTTCAGTGTCTGTTTACAATTGATAACATTCCCTGCAGGTTCGTGCCTCTTAATGACAACCATAGGCCATTTACATTTGGACTTCGTTCATCTACGATGACCTCCACGCCTTCATTTGGGCCTGATCATTTTAGTGAGTCCTCACTCTTATTAATGTTTCATTACATTTTGATTTTATGGTAAATACAGACGCTCCCCTACTTACGAACATTCAACTTATGAACAAACGGTATATACGAACATGTCTTCAAATTGCGTTCATGTCGAAGAATGTTCGTAAGTTGGATTTTGTATTGCGCACCTTTCTCCGAGTAGTAAGAAGGACCCAAATATTAAACGTTGCACAAAGGCTACAAATCAATTGAATGATGCCATACAGTGCTACCGCATCATTTATGATGAAAAAAGGAAGAAAACTGTGCAATCGTCATTATATAGCTTCTTTCAGCCAGTTTCTAGTAAATCTCTCTAATGTATGTATACAGTACTGTATGTATTCTCTCCATTTTATATATTTTTTTCAGTACAAACCAATGCTGGTTACTTATATTAGTCTTAAACATACACATGCACTTATACAGACCTTCAAAATACTTAAAAAGGCCTTAAACATAAATTATAATACAAAATATAGCACTGATTCAACTTATGAACACTTTCAACTTATGAACACTTTCAACTTATGAACACTTTCAACTTATGAACACTTTCAACTTATGAACACTTTCAACTTATGAACAAGCAATCGGAACATAACCTAACTCTAACTTGATTTGATGATAAAAGTTGTCCTATTTTTACATTGCAGTTTTCCAGGGTGTCGTCTGCGCCATTACATGTCCTAAAGGAGGTGAAAAGCGGGGTGGACGAGCCTCAAATACTGAATCTCCCAGCAAAAAAGCCGAATCCCTCCCATCCCAACGATTGGGACGCAACGCTAAATCCCAAAGGGATCCTCCCGCGTCCGACCCGTCATCGTCGCCGGCGCCATCCCAGTCCGGGAGCGCGTCTGACTCGGATTCGTCCTCCAACCAGCAGACCTCAAAACCCAAAAGCTCGACATCTCGGGTACCGGTCAAAAGAAAAGGCAAACGGGTAACAAACCGGAAAGCTGGCGGGAAGAGGAAAATCCAGAGAAAAAAGCCATCATCGGAATTCGTCGATAGCCCGTCGGAGAGCGAGAACGAAGATGGCGATGACGTTGACGACCCTGATGAGGAGGAAGACGAGGAGGAGAAAGAGGGAAGTAATAGTGAGGCGAAAACCTCTGATGGGGCCTCTGACGCAGAAGGAAGTCTTAATACAGACCCCAAAGACGTCAATTCACCTGATGACCAAGAAGAGGAGGATTTTTTCAACAATAATCTGGAACGGGACATTAATGACACACTAGTGGCAAAAAAATCCAACGAACAAACTGAACGACCGGAACCCGACGATGACGACGATAGCCGTCACTCTTGTCCTTCGGATTCTCCTCCAAAAAGCCCTGACGACAAACCTCTTCCACAAGAAGAAGAACCTCCCATCTGGTCAATTTCAACCGGAGACCACCAAAAGATGTCTACGTCACCACAATCGGAACCGGACGGCACTTCAGACCAGCTCATTTCAACCGAGGACGACAATGCCATTGAATCGAGTGAGAAAACGGAGACTGGCGACAAACACGATGGAAAAGTGTGGCGACATGTGCCCACAGAATCGAACCAAAGCCCAACGCTCTCCTCTCCTTGTCCTGAACTCTCAAAAGAGAAGATGCCCGACCAAGAAGCAAAAGCATCCGAAAGAGGGGCGGCGTCGGGAGACGTCGCTAACGACCATGCTCTACCCAAAGATGATGTTAATGTCCTCCACGTGGACCGGAGTTCACCCGTAAGCGAGGCCAGCGCGGAAACGCCCACCGCCGTCGGGGACAACGAGCCTCCCAAAGATGGAGGGCCAAGGGATCCCAACCACGAGAGGAAGAACGGCCGACAACGCCGCTCTCGTTTCCATTCCCCGACTTCGTCTTGGTCGCCCAAAAGGGAGTCCGGGCGAGAGACGTCCAGGCGCTCCCGTTCTCGTTCCCGATCGCGGTCCAGAGAGCGCGCCGGCAGCCCGCCGTCTTCACGCTGTTCTCGCGCTCGCAGTAGAGAAAGAGAACGCCAACGAGACTCGGGTAGGAGGGAGCGTGCTCGGAGACGCTCCGGTACTCGCTCCAAATCAAGGTCGCGTTCCCCGTCCAGGACCAGATCGTACAGACGAGGATATAGCCCCCAGCGCCCGCCTTCCAGAGATCGCTCCCCTCGGGGGAACGAGCGTGGGGGCGCTCGAAGAGCCGAAGGACGACGCTATCGCGGAGGAGGAGGCGCCGCCGCTCGCTTTGAAAACGGCGTCCCCGCTGAAACGTCGCCGGAACACAAAGGCTGGTCGGAGAATCCCGACTGGGTCACGGAAAAAACTCGTGGTGAAAGCGAGGCCAGGAACTGGGACTCCGCCCCCCGCTGGGAAGATCGCGGGCCGAGAGGACGCGGCGGCTACGAGCGAGGACGCACAGCCGGCCGGGCGGGCGGCTTCCGACACCACCAGCAGGACGACGACAACAACAACAACAACCGCAGACCACCTTGGAACCACTCGGGGACGGGCAATGACGCTTACAGCCGCTTTAACGAAAACCGCGGCGGCGCTCGCAGGAAGCCGGACTCGGACGGCGGCGACTCCGCGCTGGACCGTTCGGGTTGGTCATCGGCATCCAGCTGGGCGGTGCGGAGAACGCTTCCCGCCGATGTTCAAGATTATTACTCCAAAAGAGAAAGGGGCGGAGCCGGAGCTTGGAACCGATCCGAAGAAGAGCAGCAGCCTCCCACAGGTAGTGTACAAATAAAAAAATACCCTTATTTCCCATATTTATTTTTGCCAAATGAATGCCTAATGGTGTCCCCATCATTTTTAGATGCTGCCAAGAGCGAAGGCACCACTCCGACCTTGCCCGGCAACGCTCCGGCACCGGTGCTGACCACGATGCTCCCTCCACCACCACCACAGTTGAACGTCCTACATCATCACTTCCCCCCGCAGGGGCCCCGTGCACCCCCGCCGACGACTTTACAGCCCACAGCGCCATACGCCGTGGCTCCTCCCATTCCTGTGCACCTCCACTCGGCCGTCCCGCCACTGCGGGCGCCTGCCCAGGGGCTGCCGCCTCCTCCACCGCCACCCCCTCCCATGCAGCAAGGAGGCCAGATGGTGGCGGCGACTCAGCCTGATGGCCAAACGACACGGGTATGTATGACCATGCCAGAGAAAGAGTACCACTTACCCATATTCCCTTCACTTTGAAATGCACAGTGGTACCTCGACATACGATATTACTGTATTTTCACGATTATAAGGCGCACCGCATTATAAGACGCACCCTCAATGAATGGCATTTTTTCCATATATAAGGCGCACTGTATTATAAGGCGCACTGTCTATTTTGGAGAAAATTGTAAGACTTTTAAGTGCGCCTTATAATCGTGAAAATACGGTAATCCGTTCCGGGACTGAGATCGTATGTCGTGCTTTTCGTAACTCGACCGAACGTTTCCCCATTGAAATGAATTAAAAACAAACTAATTCATTCCAACCCTCTGGAAAAAACCCCACCAAAAACAGGATATTGGATTGGAATAATGTTTTATTTCTTCTAATTCGCCATCTTTTAACAAAGTAACACATAACTAGTGGTTTAATAGTAATAAAATGAGTTTAATAGAAGTAAAATTAGAATGCAGCCTGCAAAGTAAACCAAATTTACGCCTCTTGTCCCAGATGGCGAGCACCGCGGCGGCTCTGGGCAAAGCGGTGGTGACCCCGACTCTGAGTAGAATTGGCCAGCAAGCGATCAACCCGGCGACGCTGCCTTCATCAACGACGCCAGCTCAGCATTACAAAGTTCAAGCGGATAGCTCCAAAAAAGAAAAGGTAATGGAGACAACAGCGTGGTCCACTTTGGATTGGATAACTTTAGTCATTCCGTATTTGGGAAATTACATTGTGGTCAGTAGCAAGAGAGTGATCAGACAGAACTGCAAAGCAAAAAGCACCAAGTACAAAGCAAATCAAAGTAAATGGAATCATCAAAACTTAAGGGTTATGGCTTTTTTGTAACCTAAAAATGAGGATTTATTTATTAAAAAATGACCATGTATAGTAAGGATTATTTTAATTTAAAAAATGACCACGTATAGTAAGGCATTTATTCATAAACAGAAATAACCATGTATAGTAAGGCTTTTTTTACTTCAAAAAAACCCAACCACATTTAGTAAAGCTTTTTAAATTAAAAAATGACCATATAGAGTAAGGCTTTTATCCATAAACAGAAATGACCATGTCTAGTAAGGCTTTTTTTTACTTGAAAAAGCCCAACCACATTTAGTAAGGCTTTTTTAATTAAAATATGACCATGTATAGTAAGGCTTTTATTCTCTTAAAAAAATCTCTTCCAAGTTTATCCGCAAAGCTCCTTAGTAGTCTAAAGCTGAAGAAAACAGTAGCAGAATAGAGCCCCTCGACTCCATTGCTGGTGAACGCCGACAGCTCTTCCATCAAAAGTATAAAGTACAAAGTAAAGTAAAAAGGAACGATTAAGAAATAGTAAAATCTCATTTAAAAAAAGATAGAAAGGCTGTAAAACATGAAAAACATAAGAGTGTACAGAACTACTGCCACTGGCTCCTGCTTAAACGGCGCCATCTTGGGAAAAAAGAGAGATATTGAGAGATATTCTTACTTCCCATAATCTTATCGTTTATCCTTTTTTGCTTAAGAAACAACAGATCCAAGAGAAAGCTATAGATGAAGTGAGGACGGCGATCAAACCTTTTTACCAAAAGAAGGAAATCACAAAGGAGGAGTATAAGGAGATAGTCCGCAAAGCAGTAGAGAAGGTGAGCATAAATCATTTATTTTCATTTTTCTTTTAAATTTTGCTGTCATTTCATGGATATTTTTGTTTTTTGTTCCTTAGATTTGTCACAGCAAGAGTGGTGAGGTGAATACAAGTAAGGTGGCCAACCTGGTGAAGGCCTACGTGGACAAATACAAGCACGCACGCAAAAAGTGAAGTGGCTCAAGTGCAATTTCCCCCTTTTGCTGGAATTGAGCTCCCCCAACGTCACTATGACAGAGAGAGAGAGAGAGAGAGAGAGAGAAAGAGAGCCATTTCTTTTTTGATATCTCAACCTTTTATCGAACTATATAGATTGTTTTCTATAGATTTTTCATATTTTGTTAGAAAAAAATAACGCAATCAAATGTTGTAATCCAAGAGCCCTTTATTTTGCATAGATGGTGGCCTGCAGAACTACTGTAAGAAGTAAAAATACGCAATATCACATCTGCTATTATCCTCATGAGAATCTAATGGTTGACACAGTTTCAATTACTACCCCTTACTCTGGAATCCTGGTGGCAAAGCCCAGTCCAAATTATTCTTTTATATCAAAATTCTATCATATTTTAGATTTCAAAAAAAAAAAAAGATGAGCCCTGAGATTGTGATAAGGGCACCCCTAATTGGTTGAGGGCCTGTCTAATAATATAGGTTAAAGAAAGTCAACCTGAATGTGGAGGGAATGTCAAATCAACAAAGTGAACTGTGCAAAGTACCCAGAGAGTAGTGAAATAAAGTAGCTGCTTCCTGATTGGTTCTTGAGTTTAACTTGACTATACAAGATAGTAGTTGGTTTTATACTCTCAGACTTAACTTGACTTTTTACCATCTCTACAGTAATAGACGCCCAATTCATTTCAATATACGGGATAACCAGTAGGGGGCAGTGTTACACCATACGTACGCCCATTACTGTATACGATTAAGAAATACCAATACTGATTTGTCGCATAATGGTATCGCCCATAAACCCGGAACTTTAAATAGAAAATGACAACCAAGACAGCTTGTTTTATAGTATCTTTGAATTTAATTGCACATTAATTACAGTTTGTACACGGTGTTTCATTGAAACAAGTATGTAACGCTGGTGGGCAGAACCCTTTTTGCCCGTAAAGCCTTTGTGGATTGTTGACAGACTTTGGCGTAAAAAAAAGAGGGTTCAAAACAGCTTTTCCACTTCCAGTGGACTCGACATGTAACAGAACTCGCACAAACTAACTCAACGGTAAAACATTTTCAGTCAGTTGAAGCTTTTGACTTTGCCGAGCACAGCGATAACAAATTCCCCAGCGTGGGTATGTTTTAGAGCCGTAATGCATTAAAAAAACGCGTATATACAGTTAAACACAATATATATACATATATATACACACCGAGTATCATATAAATATAATAAAATAGGTTAAATTACTTCTATTTTGACGGTCTTCCTTAAATAGATGTTGTTCAAAGAGTTTGGTGTTGTTAGTGTTTGGAAGCACAACGTGCAAAATACTATTTTTTGTTGTGTTTTCTATTGGGGTGTTAATTTGTTAGCATGACACGTTTGATAATGATACAACAGGCGTTTTTTTGCGACCACTTCATGCGGTCAAATTTCAAGCTCTCTCCCAGAAAGAAAAACACCATTTTGGGCCTCCTCTTCCCAGACATGTGCACACTACTAGAACATCAGCAGGTCCAGTTATGTTTTTTTATATATATATAGTCCTGTGAGTTGCTTTGTAGCTCCCAGTGTTGGTTAGAAAAGGGCAGGTTTTGTCTTCTTCCCCCCGTTTTTTTTTTTGTGAGCGAGGAAAAGTGGCAAATACTGGATTTGTGGTGTTGTAGGACCCCTCGTCCGTCCATCCGGCCGGCTTTTCCACCAGTGTGCTGAACAATAAGTGCTTTCCAGTACAGTTTGCAAATGTGTCTAACTAACTGGTACTGTATTTATTTGGCAAACAAAAAAAAACACAAATATCCACGCAAAAGTCCATTACTCCTGCGGATCTTCAGTTTTGCACCTTTTTGCCAGGCGCACTCATGCAAAAAACAAAAAGAGGGAAAAAAAATGTACCTGAGTGTCAGCGGTGAACTGTTTTTTTTTTGTTTTTTTTCTAACGTTTTGAAACTTAAATGTCATTCATGTCCATTTTTTTAACATTCCTAACTACAAAAACAAAGACATGAAGGCTAACCAACCAACCGACCGACACAAAGGTAAATACAAACCCCAATATATATAAAAAAAAAAAAAAAAGCGTTAGAACAAAACGCTTCTTTGGGTGAAACGAAGTAACTGTACAAGTTGGTGTACATTCTTTTGGAACGGCTTAATCTGCTTCTCAGTCAATCCAAGGATCTTGGCTTTGAAATTTGGTTCTGCGTCGGTTCCTTTAGTGACCATCGGGAACCACCTTGGTAGCATTGTGGACCCAGTCCAGGATAATCAGGGTCATGCTACCAATCATGACCACGAAGCCGATGATTAGGAAGATGGTGGCCTGAAGACGACCAAAAAATACACTTGAGTTTATTTGCCTTTGCTTAACTTTTCCAAAAAGAAAAGAAGTGATGCCAACCTACCCCAATCTTCTGAAAGGACCTCATCGACTCTTTCTTGACTAGTTTGATGTAGAAAGCAGAGGGAAGGATGAAAATGAGCATGGCGGCAGCAGATGCACCTGTATGAGCAAGAAAGTTGGGATTTAGGAACATTTTTAGTGCCCTGGATCATGCTTGTTAGGAACAAATACTGTATCTCATTACAAACAAGCAAAAAGACAAAAAAAATCACCGATAAAGCCAAAGATGTCCCGAATGCTTGGCACGAAGATGACCAAGATGTTGGTGCCGACCAGTAGTGCCACCGTGATGATGGTGTGGCGGATCCAGCTGAAGTTGGAGACGCACAGGATCTGATTGATGGACGTACGGATCTGAAAGAGGAGGTGTGTTAGTTAAGAGGGGGAGTCCAAAAATGGCGTCGTTACTTTTGCCGCCACTTACGGGAAAAAGCACCACGGGCACGGTCAGGGTGACGGCGGTGAGCACGGCAATGCGGACAACCAGCAGGACGAGGTCGTCCTGGTCGATTCTGGAGTAGGTGTGCAGTAGCTCGGACTCCACGTTCACTGCAAATTCAAAAGTAGTGGATTAATCCTTGAGTTCAGACTCTATAGCAAGGGTGTCAGACTCGGGTTGGTTCGCGGGACACATTAACGTCAACTCGGTTTCATGTGGGCCGGACCATTTTAGATATAATATTTAGATTTTTTTATCAACGGATTAAAAGAACTGGATTAAAAACCCTGAATATTCATTTCTATAGATATAAAACAATGTTTATTTGAGCTATTTAGTATTTTTTTAGATTTAAAATATGATTTTTGAACTAAAAACCTGAAAAAATGGATTAAAAAATGACAATTATTGATTTAAAAAGGGGGAAAATCAGGAAATTTAATATACATCTATACTCTTCATTTCAATTTGATCCTAAAACAAAAAGTTAAAACACTCATGATTGACTTTCCCGGGCCACACAAAATGATGCGGCGGGCCATATTTGGCCCCCGGGCCGCCACTTTGACACATCTGAGTAAACTCTGTCAATTCACACAAGATTTTTACAGGTGTCTGCAAATAGAATTTCAGCTGTTGCTGCATGTACTACAACAGTATCGCTAGCCTTTTGCAAATCAGTATTGCCTGCTAATATATGTGCTCTATGGTATATGAGTATATATATTAGCAGGCAATACTGATTTGCAAAAAGCTAGCGACACTGTCATAGTACATGCAGCAACATCTGAAATTGTAATTGCAGACACCTGTGACAATCTTGCGTAACCAGCTAGAATGCATATACACCACCTTTCTCCATTTTGAACAGGAACAACAAATAACACTCAGGTATGTTGGCATCAGGTGGCGTTTTTCCCCAATCTTACATAACAAAACACAGCCTAAGGACTTTTGAGGTTGTACAGGCAACTCCCTTGAAATTGTATTTACTTTGACACTAATGACTTTAAAACTAGACCTGACGAGAAGTACTAACCTGTAAATTGTCACAATAAAAAAATAATAATAATAATCGGCTGCTCGCAGTCGTGATCAACTCACCGTTAAAGGTCAGATATCCGAAGAGAGCAGCCAGGAAGTACATGACGAACATGGACAGGAAGGATACGTTGGCGACTCTTTGCATTCTTTTCATGGAACGGCTATGTGCAAAAAGGGGAAGATTTCAAATAAATGTCGATAAAGAAGAAGAACAAAGCCACCAGTATGGCTGGCTGTGCTTCTCTTAAGGAAAATACCTTTTGAGCTCCTCGTACATGGGTAGGATAGCCGGGTGGCAGACGAAGGCAAAGGTCAGGATGGGAACGGCGTAAACAGTCTACGAATTAGAGAGCAAAACATTTAAAATTGGGTGATTTATCCTTTGTTTTGGAGGGTTTCTTATTTATTTTTATTTTTATTTTTTTACCTGTGAGTTAAAGACAAAATATTTGGGCGTGCATTCATCAACGGTTTCGTTGTTGATTGACACGGTGGATTCGTGGACTTTGCTAAATGTTTCGTTCACGGCGTGGACGTCTGGAAGCGGGCATGGAATTTGGAACTTCTTGATGATGACCTGCAAGAAGAAGAAGTCAGATATTTATTTATGACTCATCAAAATGTTTAATTCTGTCCTTCTAGGTTGTAAACTCAAGACTTGGCATTTGTGGAATGTGGAAACGGCGCCTTTTCTACTCACCACAATCAGGAAGAAGACCATGCAGAGGAGTGACAGGCCGCTGGTATAACCCAGGTAACCTAATGAGTAGAGTAAGCACAGTAGCATTTAAAAAAAAACAACAACAAGTGTGTAAATCTTTTTTGGGTTTGTTTAAGACATGAGTCAGACTCACCTAAATTCTTGAGCAGCGATAGCGGCAGAATAACGATGAGGGACACAATCAACACCAGGTAGTCTCCGTTAGTGTACCATACACTGCAAAACACAATGAAAAGATAGAATTTCATCAGACAATGTTATTGAAAAGATTCGGACAAAAAAAGTGAAATACAACTAAATCTGGTTGGTTTGCTGGTCGTTTTAACGTCAACTTGATTTCATGTGGGCCGGACCATTTTAGATATAATATTTAGATTTTTTTTTTTTAAATAAATGAATTAAAAGAACTGGATTAAAATCCCTGAATATTCAGTTTTTTATAGATTGAAAACACTGTTTATTTTAGCTTTTTTAAAATATATTTTTAGATTTTACAAAATGATTTTTGAACTAAAAACTGAAAAAAATGCTTAAAAAAATTACAATTATTGATTTAAAAGGTGAAAAATCAGGAAATTTGATATACATCTATACTCTTCATTTTAATTAGATCCTAAAACAGAAAGTCGGCACTCATGATTTACTTTCCCGGGCCACACAAAATGATGCAGCGAGCCATATTTGGCCCCCGGGCCGCCACTTTTCCACAAGTGAACTAGATTCTTTCCCTACCACTAGAGGGAGTAATACTAGTACGTCTCTTAAAATAACACTAACAAAGGAGCACTCTTAGTGGCTGGGTGAGCTAAGAGAAGCAGGGTTGCGGTACAGGAATGAGTGGGCGAGCCAGCCAATCCCATGCTCACTCCCACGTAGAGCCACTCTTGTTTCCACGCGGCACCAGCTGCCGCTGACTAAAAGGCCTCTTTGAAGGACTACTTGCAACTCAACTGTGCGCCTGGTCTTCTTGACAGGCACGCAATTTGTCTTTTCACTTAAATATGACATCATTTTGGGCATATTTAGAAATGCAATGGGAAAATTTACTCACTCGCTCGATCCACTTAAAGCTTGAATGACAATGGGCAGCTCGTACTTGACGATGTAGAGGTAGCTGGACATGGCTGAAATGAAAAAAATGTTGGATTTCCATGAGTTTAGCCTTCACGTGAGAGAACCCCACGAGATATATAACACGTGCAAATATTTGCCGTGTGGTTCCATGGCACGTGTTCGATGTGACTCAAGTTATGACTGGAAGTTCCAGCCTTTTTTTTCCTCCTTCCTGCTCCTATACACTCACCTCCGATGTTTTGCATGGTGATGGAGCAGGTAGCAGCCAGTTTTCCAGGTAGTCCAAAAGCTTTATAGCCCAGTTGCTCGTACACCAGCGCACCTGAAAGCGAAATTGTGTGTGGATGAGAACAGGCTCAATCAAATATCTTGTTTGGGATCCTTTTTAATTGTGGACTCACCTCCTTCATTGGCTGTCTTCAGTAGCAAATGCACAGAGTATAGGGAGAAAAGGGCCACGGATACAAGTAGGATCCTGTCAATGTAAAAATAGAGTTAGCATGACAATATTTGTGAGCGTTTTCTTTATTTTTACGTAAAAAAAAATTTAAAACAAAAAAATAATGGTTTTGCAGTGCAATACAAATCTATAACGGCCCTAATACTATTTTATTCAAATGTTAAATACTTTGTAATATATGTATTTAAAAAAAAATCCTGTGATGCCTAAGACATTGAACTGAATACATTTTTTTTTTAAATTGACAATGTTTTTAGTATCAAATGTTAGTTTATGGTTATGGTTCTTTTCATTCTACTTCAATCTTCCTGGTAAAGATGAACTTTAAGAGCATTTTTTTTCTAAACTACTAAGCCACCTGTGCTTTTGTATTTTTATTTTTGTTTAGTTTATATAAGAAAGCAAGAGCTGACTCTCAAAAATATATTTGGAAAAAAATAATGCTGTTACACTCAGGGATAATGAAAATCTTGAGGTTATTAAAACAAAGAGGAAAAGTTAAATGTAATCAATGTGTTAACTACTGTACAATGACATAGTTGGAAAAAGTCCTGCATTTTGCAAACTTCTTTGTACAAGTAGTAACTCTTTATTATCCTGTTGCATCAGCCATTTTGTCTTCGTAATCCTATGCAGCAGGCGAGTGCACCTGCTTAATTGCGGCCTTTAAGATTCATTACATTCTCTCAACCAGATTATTTTGAATTAGATCATTTAAACTCAAATTACCACCAATCCGTGTTTGAAAACTAATGGATGCAACCCCCCCTTTTATATTCGATTATTAGACACGGCCCCGCACTGTATTTCCATATATTTTCCACCTATTTACAACATTTTAGCGCGGAACTCGTATTAGCATTGATCTACTTCGAATGCTAGTTGTTAGCGCAAGAGTACCTGGAGTGCCCCGCGCAGGGACTTTGAAACCCACAAAAAACAATTGTAATAATTTTGTATTTACTACAAAAGGTTTATTCTTACAGAAATAGTGCAATGCCAGTGTTGGCCATGGCGTAGGACAGTCCCAAAATGCCACTGCCCATAATGGCGTTGCCCAAATTGAAGACGGACATGCCAAAGGAGGCATTGCCTTGATGCTGTGAAAGTCAAAGTGGGAGATGAGAAAAAAAGCATATATTAGTGAGGAGAAAATTCATATTCTTATTTTTAACCATTACTTAAGAAGGAAAAAGTGGTCTTACATATTCTGTGTCATACTTGGTGTTCCCTGGGTTTTTTCCTGGGAGGAAATTTTCACTCTCTGGATCTTGGTAATGACTGTGGTCGTCCTCACGAGAAAAACTGGACATCTCTGTTTGTTTCATTCTGGATTGGACAAAATGACTCATTCGATTGCAATTCTCAACTGGACTGCAGGCCAAGGATTAATCAATATTTAAGGTGGAGAAAACCCGCGCAATGCTGGGTCATGTGATTCATTGGGGAAGGGAGGGGTGAGGAAGACGAGCGAGGGGAGGGGCGTCTAGGCTGACGCACCAGCAATGGAAAAATACCAGACCGGCATTTGGGTCTAGCCGTCATCACCTCAGCCCTTCTACAGACCCGCAAAACCAAAGACCGCAGTGTACATGTTGCGCAAAACTGCGCAAATGCGTTATAATTAAAAACAAAAGAACAACAACAACAACAAAAAAATATATATATAATATATGTATATATAATTAATATAATGTGTGTCTATATATATAGTATATATATATAATTAATATAATATGTGTATCTATATATGTATAATATATAATTAATATAATATGTGTATCTATATATATATATAATATATATATATAATTAATATAATATATTTGTATCTATATATATATAATATATATATATAATTAATATAATATATTTGTATCTATATATATATATATATAATATATATATAATTAATATAATCTATGTGTATTTATATATATATATTTATAGACATATATAGACATATACATAGACACAGACACACACACACACAACAGGCCTAAACTCTGATGATCACTACATTTTACAAATTCAATGTAAAAGAAAAAAATAAAGACATTATTCTCTTTAGTTCCTAGAATATGACAAATACAAAACTCAGCCAAGTGGGCTACAAATTGCGTGTCCAGATCATTTTAATCCCATTATGTCAAATGACCGGCTTCAATGGAAACAAAGGCACGTGTTGTCCGTTTATGGGCATGGCCTTCGTCTCGCTCCCCAACATCCCCACCACCACCACCACCACCCCCCACCCCCCAAGAACACCCCACCCACCCATTTGGACAATGATACAACATAGCACTCTAATTATACTTCTTTAAAATAAAAAAATAAAAACATGCTACACATTAAGTGCGTATAGAGGTCATGTCTTTGTCATTTGTCATTATATATTCTAACATCACAGCATCCCTTATCATTAATGCATATGTTCAGAAGCTGACCCAGTAAGACATAACTGAATGGTGCTATTCTTATTTCACTTGAAAATGACAATCAAACAAACAACAACATTATTCCTTCATCAATAATTATAGCAAAGCAATCAATTGAAGTCTTATTCTACAACCCGCGTTTCTTCGCGTTAACAACATGACATGCCGGCATTCTTACCTTGTCACAATGTGATGATTCTGGACTCCTGTAAAATTCCTTTTCAAATTTCCAGTAGAAAAAAAAAATACTCCAAGTGTTGACTAATCCTTGTAAATATTTTTCAAAAAAAATGTTTATGTATATATAAGAAAGGATTAATAACACCACCCAATTTGCGAAAAAAAAAACACAAATTCAACTTACTTATTATTAGAATACACAAACTGTAAAACTGAGGATTTTTTTTCTGGACAAATGTCGCCAAAATGAGGCCAAAAATGCTAAAATGCACAGAGTGAGGATAAGCGTTCCGCTAAAAACCGAAGAGTAGAACTGAGCTCACCCTTTATATAGCATTGCATCAGCCAGTAACTGGGAGGAGTGGGTGGGACAACGGGTTTCGCAAGAAAGGGGGAGGCAAGGCAGCTATTTTACACACAGATAGTGACGTTGTTTCTGTGTACAAACACATTCCGACCACCAGACCCTCCCCCTTTTTTGGGAGAAAGGACAAATCCTGGAGTGCACTAAAAATGCAACATAAAGAAAATTTTCTTTATCTGTTTCATCCAACGAGGGTGTGTAAACTATCTTGAAAAACAGGATTGGCCATGAGTAAAATTGGACATTTTAATGGAGGTTTTATTCCCCGGTAAAGGTAAAAAGGTCCCCCAGAGGTCATTCACTCTGCCTGTCACTCGGTATTTGGGCCACGAGAGTGGACGTTCAAAGGAGACCTCCCAGTCGGAAGGAGATTACGCACAAAGGGTCGTCATGTGACCGCCATCGTCCTGATCCTGGTTCACACACTCGCTTGTCCTCTTCGCTAGGCTCGGGTGTCGGTTGAGTTTACACAGTAGGAATCGTTGTTTGCCTGTATTTGCGTATTGCACAATTAGTTTTGTTCTGATCTACTTACTGCATGTGTCTATTTGCCAAGAATAATGTTGAAATGATCTTGCAATATATACTCTGACCTGCTTATTGCAATTCCATAGGTCAAGGGTGTCAGACTCGGGTTGGTTCACGGGACGCATTAACGTCAACTCCATTTCATGTGGGCCGGACTATTTTAAATATAATATTTAGATTTTTTTTTGATGAATGGATTAAAAGAACTGGATCAAAAGCCCTAACTATTCAATTTTTTCTAGATCTAAAACAGATAAAAAAATATGATTATGATTAAAATATATTTTAAATTATGTTCCATATTAAAGTATAAAATAGAAAATATTTTTATATATTTTTAGATTTTACAAAATGATTTTTGAACTAAAAACACAGAAAAAATGATTTAAAAATTACAACTATTAATTTAAAAGGGGGAAAATAAGGAAATATAATCTACATCTATAATTATCTGCATTAGAGCTTTTTAAAATATATTATTTTACAACATTTTTAAACTAAAAACACAGAAAAAATGAATAAAAATTACAGTTATTGATTTAGAAGGGGGGGGGGGGGTCAGGAAATGTAATATACATCTATACTCTTCATTTTAATTTGATCCTAAAACAGAAAGTCTGCACTCATGATTTACTTTCTCGGGCCACACAAAATGATGTGGCGGACCAGATTTGGCCCCCGGGCCGCCACTTTGATACCATAGAGGATGTTGTTACAAATCCTCTCATTGTGCAGTTGCAAAAGATGGCAAACATCAATTCATTATTGATATGTTTCCCTCACTGCTTTGTTAAGTGACACATAATCTGGTCACAGAAAGTCAGATGACTAGGCAATTCCATGACCAAGTCATCAACAATAACAATTCTTTATTCTTGATTTTATTTTAATGCTATATATCTTCATTGCATATACAATACTGTGATGCTTTTTTTTAATCCTTGTCTCAAATGTGTATGTGTCATGAGGCAAAGTTAAAGTTTGGTGGATATGAAACCAATTCATTTTTCGAGCGGATTTGGTTTTTCTTCGCCGCCAACAATTTTTGATTAAGTCTCGCTCTGTACAGGCCTTTGTTATAGTGACCCAGTAGAACTAAATCGGCTCAAAAAAGTAGAACATGGTGTAATTACCTGCACCCTCTCACCTATATATCGATATATTACAATCTCGCTGCATATGTTGAGGGAGAATCATTTCTCAACCCATTTTAGAACCAAAAAAAATGCAAAAAAGTCATAAGGTCTGCCACTTTCTTGAGATTTTTCTGCCTCCTTTTTCAGTCAAATCTGCTGTTCTGTTTTTGAGGCATTCCTTTGTGAGCAATAACGCTCACTTGAAGTGCTGCCTCTGCACAAGAAGACAATGCAAGTGTGCTTTTGGTGTAGTGGACCAGCCTAACGTCACAGACGTTGGGTTTGAAATTGAATTTTTGTTGAAAAAAATAAAATAAAAAAACAACTATTCCCATTAAATCTAGACCTAATCACTATATGGTCAATTGCCACATTATCTGCTATCATACCTGTCAACCTCTGCCGGTAACTGCCCTTATAAATGTTTATGATTCCCCGTACAAACCCCCCAAAAACCGTACCAAAACCATACGACGCATGTTTACTCGCTGTAACTCGTATCTGACTAGGTGGCTCCTCCATGCTTGCTTCCACGATATTTACCGTATTTTCACGACAATAAAACGCACCGCTTTATAAGGCCCACCCTCAATGAATGACATTTTTTTCCATAAATAAGGCGCATTGTATTATAAGGCACACTGTCTATTTTAGAGAAAATGTAAGACTTTTAAGTGCGCCTTATAGTCGTGAAAATACGGTAATTGCTATTGACTTCCGGGTACTTCCGGCATTCACTACACAGTCACCTCTAGAGCCAGCCATTGTTGATGTTTTGGATTTTTTTGGATAAAATCTTGCAGTGGGGGAGGAGCTATATGATGGAAGATTTTGTAAACTAAGATGGCATCTGCATATTTAACAGTATTGTTTCAGTTCAGGCGTTTTTGTTTTTTTAATATCCGACAGTGGTGGTTTTTCCTTTTTGTTTTTTTAATGTTTTTTCCATATATAAGGCGCACTGGATTATAAGGCGTACTGTCTATTTTGGAGAAAATTTAAGACTTTTAAGTGCGCCTTATAGTCGTGAAAATACGGTACTCTATGTTTATCTACGCATGCGCATGTCATCCTTTATCGATATTGCTGTACGCACCGCTAAAAAAAATACATACGATTAAGGATAATTTTTTCTGGTATACCGTGACAATAGTAACGATCGATGACAGTAGCGTCGTTGGCTACCAGCCTTCGAGACTATCTGGATTTTAACCAAAACGGTCTTGTTGATATCGGTTTTCATAAATATTGGCGATTTAAAAAAAATCCCGTACAAAAGTCAGTGTACGGCGTACATGATTTGAAATGGTAAAATAACTTATAAAATACGCGTAAAACGTGCAAATTGACAGGTATGGGCTATTATCTTTCATAACTGCTGCAAGCAGATCATTTCTCCCGAGAAAAAAATTCAATGTCTTTCCCACTAAGAACCCCCTGCCGTGTCTATACAGATCATTTTACCACCGCTGGCGAACCAACCTGAACTGTAATGCATTCTCCTTCGAGCTCAAGAAAAGGATTTTCTTGCTTTTCAACCTTAGTCACCTTACTCTGACTGTGATTTTTCTCGGAAACAACTGGGCCTCCACTGAGGACTTTTATTACAATATAGACAGCACAGATCTCATGATCTCCTTGTCTTTATTAGTAAAAATAAGGGGTTGCTGGGTTTCAAAAGTACATCAGGTACACCTTGAAATGGAGGAAGATAAAACAATAAACACATAGCAACTCTCCACTGCGATTGGTTTAACTGGTTCCTTATTTTACCCATAGGCTAAGCCAGTGGTGTCAAACATACGGCCCGCGGGCCGGATCCGGCCCGGGGAAGAAAGCTGCATTGTATAAAAAAATGAATTTTCGTTAAAATGTGTAGTTCTCGTATTATCCGCTAGGGGCGCAGTGTTTTAGTACGTGCAGACAACATGAATTGACATTTATTTATGTTCTTATGTTATTCTCTTGTTCATAATATATTGTTCATAATGAAAAAGGAAAATTCTGTTAATAAACATTTTGATGATTTACTCATTATTTGCACTAATTAAAAGTATTAGTGACTAATACAAAAAAAAGTGGGCTTATTGTTAGTCCTATGTTACTGTTTACTGGTCCGGCCCGCTTGATCTCAAATTAAACTGTATTCGGCCCCCAGACCAAAGGAAGTTTGACACCCCTGGTTTAACTGGTTCCTTATTTTGCCCATAGGCTAAGCGGACTAAGCGACATGGGCCGGGCAGGAACGCGCCAGCCATTTTTTCCACTGGAGGACACAAAGGAGACTAGTGGGCATCAGACTGTAAAGAAAACAAGTAGCCATAGAGGAAGTAGGTTATCTTTTGGAAAACCTTGTCACGTACGCACGCACTCATAGGAATAGGGACGGCAACCGGGATGATCCTAATCGGATGTGAATCCCACGGTGGCTATGTAAACATTCGTTAACTAAACAAACCCGTGTAACGTAGGTTAGAAAGCCCTTGGACTTAAACAAGCATCACAGGATTATCACACACGTTTTGGAGCCATCTCCAGTCAACGGTGGCGCAGATTTTGCCCAAACAAAATGTCGCACACCAAGGGCGACCTTTCTCTTTCTCTCTGTCTCTCGCTTTGACGTTTTTCCATTGGGGAACTTAATGATACGTCTACTCGCGCATGAGAAGAGCCCCTGTTTGAAATGATATCTCACAGTGGCGCCCAGTAGACGCGTAGAAAATCTAGCCTAGCTTTCTACATGAGTTATTAAATTAAGCTTGCCCTGTGTCCAAATGTGCCAGAGCATCTCTTGATATGTGGGCATTACCTTAGTAATCCTCTTTGTGGTGGGAAAGTGGTTTAGGGGGCACATTCTTTATGACAGGAGCACAAATGGGAGGAGGAGGGGGGGTTACATTAGTAGGTTGAGGGGCCCCAAGCGGGGTAAGGGAGGGCGCCATAGTCTCGTTCTCCTAAAACTTTTCACCCGGGATGGCCCCGCGAACCCGCTGACTCCCCCTCTTGCTCCCTTTTCGCCGTCAGGCATTTTTTGACGGCTGAGCTGAGAGAAAACTCAAAGAGAATGAGGTCAAAGGTTATGCTGCAGTAATGTCACTTTTTTTTGGTTCCTTTGCATTAAAAGTACTCGATTTTGAGAATTTTAATCCTCAAAAAAAATGTAGGTGAGGAGGGTTGTTTGTTTTAGGGAGTCAGCGAGAATATATTCACAAATACTTCACCCGAGTTACATGTTTTGGAACCGGTCCAAGAATGTACGCTCGTAAAAAAAAAAGACAGCTAAAGTGATAAAATAAAAAGTGACAGTGACAGATTGTGAATGAGTTTTATTTTTAAAAGGCAGTGTAAGGCATGGCAATTAAGTGGGTAGTCCGTATTTACTCGTTTTTTTCTATGAAGTCATATTAGTCACCACAGTAGTAGTGAAGAAGGCCCAGAAACGACTCCATTTCTACTCAGGAGGAACAACTTGGACACTAACTCTTATGGTAACCTTCTATAGAGCTACTGTGGAGAGGATTATGCCATACTACATCACAGTTTGTTACCTCAGCAGAGCCAGTAATATTGTCAGGGACCCATACCACCCTGGTCACAATCTGTTCCAGCTGCTGCCCTCTGGCAGACGCTATAGGTCTCACAATGTACGGACAAATAGGCTTAAGGACAGTTTTTTGTCCCACATCCATCAGGACTCTAAACGTGCGGTATCACGACACACAATCCCTTCTGTGTAATAACTTCGGGGTGAGGTAATATAACATGAAATATGTTTATCTGCTTCCTACTGGCTGACTGAAGGTAAGTGAAAGACAGTGAGAGGTAAGTGAGGGTGCGCCTTATAATGCGGTGCATCTTATAGTCGTGAAAATACGGTAATGAGGAAAAGAAAGTGGAGAATTACTGCTTGAACGTCAACATTAGGAAATGGGAACGAATACATAGCGTCAATCCTTGGGCACCTGTGACCATGCATTTCCTTCAAGTACATATTTCTTCTTGCAAAGACTTGATTGTTTGGCGATAACATCCGACTTCCCGTTGTGTCTCACTCTGCTGTAATAGCCCAACACAGGAAATACAGCAACATGCCTTAGCAATGACAGTTTGGGGTTTGATAGAGGTGATGAGGACACACATTTGAGGCCTGCTATGGCGAGCGGGAAGAGGTGAAACAAACCACTGTTGAAACCTTGGCGTCATCACCCAAAAAGGCAATCACGGAAGTAACTAGAAAATGATCAAGGATGTTTTAATTTCCTTCCAGTGTTAACTTGCCATTGTTTTTTCTATAGCTGTTGTCACATTCTCAATGTGACTCAATAACCCACGTCTGTGTATTTATGTTGTATTTGTTTGGTCGTTTGGTATTGCGTCCAAGCCCTGCCCTGCTTTTGGTTTACCTTGTTTTTTTTTGGATTATTAATTTGTACATTTCTCTTATCATATACTATGCAGTTCTTAAATGAACAAATATGCAGTTCAAGCTGCATTCGAGAATGTACGTCCATGTGTATGTGTATATGTGCATTTATATATGTATGTGTATGTGTATACGTGCATTTATATATATGTATGTGTATGTATATATGTGCATTTATATGTGTATGTGTTTGTATATGTGCTTATATATGTATGTGTATGTATATGTGCTTATATATGTATGTGTATGTATATGTGCTTATATATGTATGTGTATGTATATGTGCTTATATATGTATGTGTATGTATATGTGCTTATATATGTATGTGTATGTGCTTATATATGTATGTGTATATATATGTATGTATGTGTATGTATATGTGGTAATATATGTATGTGTATGTATATGTGCTTATATATGAATGTGTATGTGCTTATATATGTATGTGTATGTATATGTGCTTATGTATATATGTGTATGTGTATGTATATGTGCTTATATATGTATGTTTATGGGCTTATATATCTATGTGTATGTATATGTGCTTATATATGTATGTGTATGTATATGTGCTTATATATGTATGTGTATGTATATGTGCTTATATATGTATGTGTATGTATATGTGCTTATATATGTATGTGTATGTATATGTGCTTATATATGTATGTGTATGTATATGTGCTTATATATGTATGTGTATGTATATGTGCTGATATATATACATGTATGTGTATGTATATGTGCTGATATATATATGTATGTGTATGTATATGTGCATATATATATATATATATATATATATATATATATATATATATATATATATATATATATATATATATATATATATATATATATATATATATATATATATATATATATATATATATATATATATATATATATATATATATATATGTGTGTGTGTGTATCTATGTGTGCTTATATATATGTATGTGTATGTATATATGTGCTTATATATGTATGTGTATGTATATGTGCTTATATATATGTGTGTATGTATATATGTGCTTATATATGTATGCGTATGTGATTATATATATATGTATGTGCATGTATATGTGCTTATATATATATATTCATAAAAATAAAATAAAAATCTAAAAATTATATCTAAAATGGTCCGGCCCACATAAAATCAAGTTGACGTTAACGCGGCCCGCGAACCAACCCGCGTCTAAAACCCCTGGCCTTGAGAGACAGTAAACTAGGCCAGCTGACATCCAGACAGCAGCAGTGCTTCTGCCAGCGCTGTGATACTGGAAAATAACCCTCACAGATAATCGTTGGCTTTGGATAAGCGTGCGCAGGCATTCGACGCACAAACGAAACAGCACGTTTTGACCGATTGACTTTTAGTGTGCACGCTAACCCCGGCTTCTTACGTACACTCGGCGTAGACGCCGCGGTTCCGTTGGACAATCGTGACGTGTTATGCAATTCTCTTTCCCGTCCTAATACGAAAAGTCCGAAGCTTCCAATTCACGGATGGACGAGCATCAAGTTTAGAGTCAACACTACTGTTGTGTTCTTTCATTTTCTTTCAAAACTTTGACTCATCCCACCTCAGTGGGAATTACGTAAATTGCTGCCCAATGCGAGTATTTGTCTTTTTTTCTCCTCCTGTTTTTAAGTCCATCTTATTGCAGTAAATTTCCACAAATATATTTTCAATTGGGCTTTCACCATGAACACATATTTATGTTTATGTTGAAAAATGATCCGTTATTGGTCGCCAAACTGGTTTTAATCGCAGGGTCATCAAAATCAGATTTTGGGGGTTTAAAATCAATTTTTTTCAATTAGAAAATAATAACACATTTCTACAATGCGTCCCCTCAATGTCAGAAGTCAATTATAAAAGCAGACAAATGTGATATATTTCATTGAAACTTAGTGAGTTACACACTGATTTTCTATTGTAAATTTGCAAAATATTAAACATTGGATTTAGAAATATATTGCAATATTTTTCAATTATTGATTTCTACGATGGAAGTTTAAATATATTTATTTTCTGTGGCTTAGATTAAAAAATATATATATTGAGAGACAAATGTATTTCTGACACATAAATGAATATTTTCGAGGCCCTGGTGTTGCGTGCTTGTGGACAAATTGAATTAAAAAAAAAAAAAAAACAGTCACGTGACCAGTACAATCAGGAAGTGTGGATGTCATCCCGAGGCAAGATGGTGGCCCAGAGCGTGCAATGCACGCCCAAGTTGGTGAGTTTTACCTCTTTTTATGCAAGATACGGTTTATTTTTTCCTTGCATTTCATTCATAGATGTCAAAAATAAATTTGTCTTGTGTTATGGTGTTTCGTCCATGTCATCTTGCAGTTTCGTGTATGTAAATCATTTTTTTAGTGACAAATACACTGCGCTCAAGCCAGCGGACGATCGCCTTTTTGTGGTCAAATGTGCGGACGCTCAAAATAGTTTTACGGTAATTCCATTCAAAACAGCATCCTATAGGTCATAGGTGTTAAAGTGGCGGCCTGAGGGCCAAATCTGGCCCGCCGCATCATGTTGTGCGGGCTGAGAAAGTAAATCATGAGTGCTGACTTTCTATTTTAGGATCACATTAAAATGAAAAGTAAATATGTATATTAAATTTGCTGATTTCCCCCTTTTACCTCAATAATTCTAAATTTTAATCCATTTTTTCTGTTTTTATTTCAAAAATCATTTTATAAAATCTAAAAATATATTTTAAAAAAGCTAAAATAAACATTGTTTTAGATATATAAAACCCCGAATATTCAGGGATTTTAATCCAGTTCTTTTAATCCATTTATTTAAAAAAATCTAAATATAAAATCTAAAATGGTCCGGCCCACATGAAACCAAGTTGACGTTAATGCGGACCGCCAACCAACCCGAGTCTAACACCCTTCCTTTATTTATTTCATAAACCTTCTCCATTCCAAGCTCACTTCTCCATTCTGCCTATAACAAGTCCGGCCCACCTTCCAGGAATTGCATAGAACATCTTGAAAGCGGGTTCATGTAAACACAGTAAGCTCAAGCAATTTAGCAGTTTATTTTTGTTGCACCTATCTAAAGCAAAACATTGTCCTCAGACTATTCCACCAGTTGTCTGATTCTCCAACACAACCCAAAAGCTCCAAATTTGTTCCCCAATGTCAACATATTGCTTATGTCAGCCTAAAACACACTTTCAGTGGATGTTTTGTGTTTACGAGCATGTTTGCCTTCACCGTGTCACCACCGCACAGAGCAACGACCTTGTTGTTACGCAACTGCAGCGCTCAGCATGTTCTATTTCATCTCTTTGGTTTCCACAATCACCTTCACCTTGCTTGGAAACATTATCATCAGGTTCTTATCCTCCTATTGGTCCGTTTAACTCTCCGCTTTTTCGTCAGCTGTTTCCATTTTTGAATACATTTTTCATTCTAGTACAAAAGAAGGGGGAACAAATACAACAGCGTGATGACCCAGACATGTATTATTTAAATCAAGGGTGTCAGAGTCGGGTTGGTTCGCAGGTTTGCTTATTCTTACTAGTGTCACAGGGGTGCTGGAGCCTATCCAGCCAATGGCAGAAATATTTTCTAAGGAAATGACAACTATACTGTACTTACCCAAAGTTCAACAAGCTAAATAGGCCAAGGGTGTTGGAGTCGCGTTGGTTCGCGGGGTGCTTTAACGTCAACTTGATTTCAGGTGGGCTGGACCATTTTAGATATAATATTTCGATTTTTTTTTTAATAAATGGATTAAAAGAATTGGATTAAAATCCCTGAATATTCCTTTTTTTGTAGATCTCAAACAATGTTTATTTGAGCTTTTTTAACATATATTTTTAGATTTTACAAAATGATTTTTGAAATAAAAACAGAAAAAAAATAATATTTAGATTTTTTTTTAATATAAATTGATTTAAAGAACTGGATTAAAAGCTCTGGATATTCAGTTTTTTTTTATAGATCTAAAACAATGTTTATTTGAGCTTTTTTAACATATATTTTTAGATTTTACAAAATGATTTTTGAAATAAAAACACAGAAAAAATTTAATATTTAGATTTTATTTAATATAAATGGATTAAAAGCCATGAAAATTCAGTTTTTTGTAGATCTAAAACAATGTTTATTTGAGCTTTTTGAAAATATATTTTTAGATTTAAAAAAATGATTTTTGAACTAAAAACAAAAAAATGGATCAAAAAATTAGTTATTGATTTAAAAGGGGTAAAATCAGGAAATTTAATATACATCTATACTCTTCGTTTGAATTCGATCCTAAAACAGAAAGTCGGCACTCATCATTTACTTTCTCGGGCCGCACAAAATGATGCGACGGGCCAGATTTGGCCCCCGGGCCGGCACTTTGACACCTGTACATTTAAATAAGATTGACTTCTAAAGTGTATATTCAGCTGGATGCAAGGAATTTAGATGGAATCACCTCGGGGATACAGTGGAGCCAAAATGGGCAAACATCTGAGTCAACTCCATCAATTCAGAGTACTGCAATATCGTCGTTTCCTCTCAAGTCAAACTGGAATGCATTTTTATGAAAGTTTTATTAAGAATTCCAGTCTGACCTTGTTTTCCTCAACCCCACTTGTACTACAATGTACATACTTCTTCAATACTATGTTTTTTTATTAAAATAACTATGGTTAAGCCTTTTTTGATGACAATGTCCATATGGGTTAAATCCTTTTACTCCCCATTTAGGAATTTACACACACACATTGTTTTTATTTCTTCATTTTTATTTTTCATTGCCAGTTCTTTCGGTAGAAATGGATTGTAATGTTCTATATTATGATATGATATTATTCTATATTACATATGAGATTTCATCTTCAATGCTGGAAATGATGGGTTGTAAAACGTTATCATAGGTCAAGGTATTGGCTGAAAATGGACGTCTTGTTCAATTTATTATCATAACTGTTGATAAGGGGAAGAGATTTGTTTTTTGAGCTACATTCTGAAAAATATTGATATGAAGATTGGATAGATGCCCTTGAGGACTATTGTCCCTTAGTCTACATTGTTATTATTATTATATTAGTATGGATGGAGGCTTTTTATGTAGATTCATGTGGGCTGGACCATTTTAGATATAATATTTAGATTTTTTTTAAAACAAATGGATTAATAGAACTGGATTGAAAACCCGGATTATTCAGTTTTTTTATAGATCTAAAACAATGTTTATTTTAGCTTTTTTTAAATATATTTTTAGATTTTACAAAATGATTATTGAACTTAAAAAACAGGAAAAAAATGATTAAAAAATGACAATTATTGATTTAAAAGGGGGAAAATCAGGAAATTTATTATATATCTATACACTTCATTTGAATTTGATCCTAAAACAGAAAGTCAGCACTCATGATTTACTTTCCAGGGCCACACAAAATGATGCGGTGGGCCAGATTTGGCCCTCAGGCCGCCCGTTTGACACAGCAAAAAATGATTACAAAATTACAATCATTCATTGAAAAGGGGAAAAATCAGGAAATTTAATAAACATCTATACTCTTCATTTGAATTTGATCCTAAAACAGAAAGTCAGCACTCGTGATTTACTTTCCCGGGCCTCACAAAATGATGCAGCGGGCCAGATTTGGCCCCCGGGCCGCCACTTTGACAACAGTTTTCACATTTTCGTAATCCATCCTATCCTCTGAATACAGTCATGACATCATATACATTGTCATACAGAGTGAAATGACATGCTTTGACATATTTCCTGGAATATACACAACTTGTCATGGGAAAAGGACAAACTATCCGGGAGTTGTTATTTCTATTTTTGATGCTCTTCTCCCCACCAACGCTGCCATCCCTTCCACTTGTGTACCCTGGGGTCAGCAAGGTTACCCCCTCACAGTAAAACGCTGTTTCTCTCACAGTGTCGACATGTTCCCTGTCGGCGTGTATGTCTTGGCGGGCCCCGACGGCACGACGCGCCACATCCAAGCCCACCGGCTCTGATCTCTGACACCCCCTCTGAGCCGGAGCAGCTGCCACGTACCTGAGAGGACGTGAATCACCGTGGAAACCAGAGCTCACATTCAACATTCACAGGTCCGTACACTCTCATCTCTCTCCAATGTCACGTTATGCAACCCATTCCTCGGCTTTATAGGTTAAACTCATAAAAAAACAAGTAGAATATCAACATTTCAAACGTGACCAACATGAGGAAATCCATTTTTGGAGTGACATACTGCATGATATTATCCAATCTTTCATGTTTGGCTCCTTTAAGCATTTACATGTGTGTCACGTACCCCCTTTTGCAATGTATTCGTCAGATTTGAGCTAACTCCCAAGCATGAGTATTATGTAATGTCTCTGGCTGACATAGACGCACGCACGGACGCATGGATTTGCATATTTTCTCGACACTGAATCCATTTCTCGTAATGTCACGTCGTTGATATATGAAGGCATTGACATTTAGGCAGCGTACTTGGCACCCAGATCGGATGATATCATTATATTTTATATCAGCGCAGTTTTTACACAAAAGTTCATGTCGGTGATAGGCATCCAATCCACGTGAACTGTCTAAGGCTAATACTTATTGATGTTTTACTTTGACTGTTTTATAAATATACAAATATGAATATGTATATATATATATATATATTTTTTTAAATCAAGCCTATGCTTTATTTAAAACATGGGTGTCAGACTCGGGTTGGTTCGCGAGCCGCTTTAATTTCAACTAGATTTTACGTGGGCCGGACCATTTTAGATATAATATTTCGATTTTTTTAATTTTTCTAAATGGATTAAAAGAACTGGATTAAAATCCCTGAATATTCAGTTTTTTTATAGATCTAAAACAATATTTTAGCATTTTTTAAATATATTTTTAGATTTTACAAAATTATTTTTTTAACTAAAAACTGAAAAAATGTATTAAAAAATTACGATTATTGATTTAAAAGGGGGAAAAAATCAGGAAATTTAATATACATCTATACTTAAAAAAAAAATGGATTAATATAACTGGATTAAAATGAATATTCAGGGAATATTCATTTTTTTATAGATCTAAAACAATGTTTATTTTAGCTTCTTAATCTATTTTTAGATTTTACAAAATGATATTTTAACTAATCACACAGGAAAAAACTTAAAAAAATTACAATTATTGATTTTAAAAAGGGGGAAAATCATAAAATTCAATATACATCTATACTCTTCATTTTAATGTCATACTAAAAGAGAAAGTCGGTACTCATGATTGACTTTCCCGGGCCACACAAAATGATGCGGTGGGCCAGATTTGGCCCCTGGGCCTCCACTTTGACACATGTGCTTTAAAAGAATTGTACAGAGTAGTCGAATAAAACCCAATCTAAAGCCTTTTTTTTCAATGTCTTTGGATAATAAATTTCCTGTTATTTGAGTGGGTGGCAAGTCCGTTTATATGATAAAAATCCGCTATTTTGGGGGTTATGTATCACAGCATCAGTACGTGTACTTCATCTAATCCTATTGATGCTTTTGTAATCCCTCCAAAATGAATATGTTGATGATAGAAGCGGTCGTAAATAGCTACTGGACTCATCCATGAGGAGATCTCAGATATCTTAATGCAACTAAGCCCAGAAGGTGACTCATTCAGATGCCCAATATTTGTTTGGTACACTATATTCTTGGTACACTATAAAATAATATTATTATTTTTTAGAACCTGGCTAACCGACAGGGTCCGTCTACCTTTAGGTTTTTGTCTTATTCACTTTTTGTACTCTTTTATAGACTTGTACTAAACAAACAAGCACCAATATCCATTTTAAAAGTAATAAAATCAAATTAAATAATAATAATAATGAAATGTTAAGGCCGTAGCTGTTTACTTGCCCTCTAACACACCTGAATTCACTCAATGTGGCATTAGGTAAATTGCGTTCTTATGTTTATTTAATTTTTGGTCCAGGTATTTACTTTCAAAATATAATTTAATAAGCGTTTATTTATTGAAGGACTTAATGACTTTAAATCTTGTGTAGTGGAAGGCAAAATTAAATAAACAAGTGACTCATAATCAATGTTTGAACAAGTTTACAAGCTTTCTCTTCAATTTTTATTGTTTTATTGTCATTTCCAAGCGCCGTGGGGGGTGCTGGAGCCTATCCCACAGTCAATCGGAGGGCAAAAGGATAATGAAAGTAGCTAGGGATCATTTAGAGCAGGGGTGTCAAACTCATACATGATAAGAACTGGATCAAAAGCTCTAAATATTCAGTTTTTTTATAGATATAAAACTGTTTATTTGAACTTTTTTCTTAGTAAAGGAACACATAATAATCATTTGTTTTTAATTTCAAATGGAAACAATTAAAAAAAAAATTAAAAAAAAAACAATATATATATATATATATATATATATATATATATATATATATATACATATATTCAATATTAAAGTGGAAAACAGAAAATATTTTTATATATTTATTTTTACATTTTACAAAATGCTTTTTGACCTAAAAACACCAAAAGAAAGAAATAAACAAAAAAATGCAATTATTGATTTAAAAATGGGAAAATCAGAAAATATAATACTGTATTTTCACGACTATAAGGCGCACTTAAAAGTCTTAATTTTTTTCCAAAATAGACAGTGTGCCTTATAATCCAGTGTGCTTTTTAATCCAGTGCGCCTTATATATGGAAAAAACAGAAAACCAAAGACGAAAAACCACCACTGTGGGATATTAAAAAAACACAAACGCCTGAACTGAAACAATACTGTTAAATATGCAGATGCCATCTTAGTTTTCAAAAGAAAAAAGATTTTATTCAAAAAAATCCAAAACATCAACAATGGCTGGCTCTAGAGGTGACTGTGTAGTGAGTGCTTCATACCTGGAGGTCAATAACAATTGCCGTATTTTCACGACTATAAGGCGCACTTAAAGGTCTTAAATTTTCTCCAAAATAAAAACAGTGCCCCTTATAATACAGTGCCCCTTATAATACAGTGCACCTTATAATACAGTGCGCCTTATAATACAGTGCGCCTTATATATGGAAAAATGTCATTCATTGAGGGTGCGCCTTATAATGCGGTGCGCCTTATAGTCATGAAAATACGGTACACATCTATAATCTTCATTTGAATTTGATCCTAAAACAAAAAAGTTAGCACTTATAATTTACTCACTCGGACCGAACAAAAAGATGCGGCGGTCCAGATTTGGCCCCCGGGCCGCCACTTTGACACCTGTGGGATAAGACGTTTTGCACCATCAATGGGGGCCATTAAATTACCTTTATATGGGCAAAAATAAAGACGTCCGCCCCACATGAGCTTGACACCCCACATATGCAATATACATACACAAGTTGAAGCAAAAACCCACAGTGAGTTTCCACCTGTTGCCACAGTTGGGGGGCACTGCCAGTAGCTGTCAGCTAATGGTCGCCCACATATTAAAAGAACATGACCTATATTCCTCAATTCTTGGCCGCCTCAAGCGTTACAGCCGCCCGCTCAGGAAGGGGAACTCCTTGGGAGGCACGTCTCCGAGTGCTATGGCCAGTTCTGAAATCCAGGGTTCAATCCCGAGTCTGGATGGTCCTGGTTAGAGTTTGTTCTACACGGGGTTGCACGGCTTTTTTCCAGGTACTCTGGTTTCCTCAAACAGGTGTCAAAGTGGCGGCCTGGGTGCCAAATCTGGCCCGCCGCATCATTTTGTGCGGCCCGAGAAAGTAAATCATGAGTGCCGACTTTCTGTTTTAGGATCAAATTCAAATGAAGAGTATAGATCAGGGATGGGCAAACTACGGCCCGCGGGCCATATATGGCCCGTTAGGCTTTTTAATCCGGCCCGCCGACGTTGTCCAAATATTTTTTTTCTTCTTCCCAAGATGGCGCCGTCACGCGTAAGACAGTGGCAGTAGCTCTGTCCACTCTTATTAGTTTTTTGTGTTTTACATACAGCTCTTCTATCTTTTTTTAAATGACATTTTAATATTTCTTAATGCATTCCTTTTTACTTGACTTTGTACTTTATACTTTTTACTTTAATGATGAGTATGGTAATACTTTTTTTCAGATTATGTTTCATATGTACTGTTAACGGATGCACTTTTTTATATGTATCTAAAATTCATTTAAAAAAAGGAAGACACTAGACAACAAACAAATAAATAAATAAACAATTAAGGCGGCCTGGCGATTTAGTGGTTAGCGTGTCAGCCCAAATCCAGCTGGGTTGGTCCACCTTTTTGGAGTTTGCATGTTCTCCCCGGCCCTGTGTGGGTTTCCTCTGGGTATCCCCGCCACATACACACACACACTTTCCAAAGACATGCATTCTAGCCTGGTTGGACACTCTAAATTCCCCTTAGCTACGAGTGTGAGCGTAAATGGTTGTCTGTCTCTCCGTGCCCTGTGATTGGTTGGCTACCGATACTTCAAGGGTGTGTCCCAAAGTCAGCTGGGATAGGCTCCAGCATCACCCGCAAACCCTTGTGAGGATAAAGTGGTTGAGAAAATGAAAGAATGAAAAAGTAGTGGTCAATTCCATTGAAATTCAGGACCTTAACTGTGACAGCTGTCAAAGTGCTTTGTCAACTTGATCACCATCCCGACCTTGTACTAATTTATATCTGGCTCGGCTCGGTGTCATCTTGCACCCGGCCGGGTAATAGGAGTGTCAGAAGTCACGGCATGTTCGCTTAGGACAGTGAGGGACGCCCCTTGCGGAGTTTAGAAGACAAATCGGTTCGTTGTTACCTAACAGTGGAAAAAAAAAAAGCTCAATGTCGCATCTTCTTCTTTTAGACTATATTTCTAAGAATTTCTATGGATTCACAGTAGGGTTTTCCCCATCCCATATGATTCCAGTCACATGATTTTGGCGATACATAGTCCCTTTTTCCTCAGAAATGTGTTAAAGAGGGCAAAATGGCATAGCCAAATGACTTTTTTTTTGAATCAAGGGTTATGTTTTTATTTTTTATTTATTTTTTGCAAATTGGACGCAACTGAAACTGATTTACGGAGGCATGATAACATCTAATAGTTATGCCGCGAATATTAAATGATAACAAGTGTAGTATAAACATGTTATGTAAGTTTTTGGACAAACTTCAATGAATGATATTTTTCCATATATAAGGCGCACTGTCTGTTTTGGAGAAAATTTAAGACTTTTAAGTGCGCCCGTTAGTCGTGGAAATACGGTAATTGCTATTGACTTCCAGGTATGAAGCACTCACTACACAGTCACCTCTAGAGCCAGCCATTGTGTTTTTTTTGGGATTTTTTTGTATAAAATCTTGAAGTGGGGGAGAAGCTATATGGTGGAAGATGTTGTAAACTAAGATGGCATCTGCATATTTAACAGTATTGTTTCAGTTCAGGTGTTTTTTTTTTTTAATATCCGACAGTGGTGGTTTTTCCTTTTTGGTTTTCTGTTTTTTCCATATATAAGGCGCACTGGATTATAAGGCGCACTGTCTATTTTTGAGAAAATTTAAGACTTTTAAGTGCGCCTTATAGTCGTGAAAATACGGTAAGTTAAATCGAAGGTTTTAATGAAGAAAGTGTGGTTTGTGGCAACAACAAAAAAACACTTTTTTACACCGTTTTTGTTCTTTAATTCTTCAACATAATGAAACGGATACAAAAACATGACCTTTTGAATGGTAATTCAGAAATATTTCAATGTAAATTAGGAAATTGCAACCATCAAGCAGGCAGGCCATCCTTTTTTATGCTGCATTGAAGAGTTTGAAAGACATTTTGGAAAGCTTTCAAAGGTTCAAGTAATACCTCCCAAATGTTGGCAGCAGTTGAAGCACAGTGAAATCAGAGCATTGATTGTCCTGGTAGAACCTTTTTCCGCCTTCGTATCACTCACAGTTAGACTTTTCTTTAACCGATAAACTACTACATAACGGCGAAAACCAATTTGAATCATTGAACGTTCAAAACTTTGACAATATTTCTACAATATACAAGAAAAAAGGGGGTGGGACTACTGTCATACAGCATAAAAAGGAGTCTAACATATGTTATACACATTTGTTTGAACTAAAATAAAACATTGGATTGTAGAAGATATTCTCAAAATGCACTTGTAGACTGACAGTGTACAATAAAATAAAGATTATTTACAGAACATATACAATTGTCCAAAAAGACCTTGTTTTATCTACCCCCCCTCCCAAAAAAAAATAGAAACATGCATATAAACACTATTTCACTTGAAATATCGATTTAATTCACATATTTTGATCCACAAAAGGATCTGTAAGGTGGTCTACTTTGGCGGAGAAGAGAATGATTCACAATTTCATTTTTTCTTTTAATTCTTCCGCTAACATTGACGACAATTCATGTCCAATTTGAAATGAACCAATCGGACATCGACGTTGAAAATGACTGTCAATTTTTTTAAAGGCACCAGTAAATAAATAGCCCATTTACTATTGAAAAGGCACAAATTCAAAGGATCAGCCACATTTAAAAAAGTTCAACGTGTAGATTACTCTAGGTTAAAAACAAGGAATCACACTTTTTTTCATATTTTTTCCTGTTTAAATGTTATGTTTGTTAGTCACCATTTTTTTTTGGTTTCTGTTGAACTTAAACTGTACGCCAGCACTGTATATTATTTTCCCTCTTCGTTTGGTAGATTTTGGCTAGTGTGCAACCTGTCATCCCCCCCCCCCAAAAAAAAAAATATATATATAAAAATAGGGCAATCCCGCAAAGGCACGAGTACAGTGTTCCCTCGGTTATCGCGGTTAATGGAGACCGGGACCACCCGCGATAAGTGAATTTCAGCGAAGTAGGGATTCCCTTTCAAAAAGGCTTAATTTGAATTTAATTCCAAATTTTTTTTAATTTTTTTTATTTTTAATTTATTTTTTTTATTTTTTTTACCCCCCTGTATACAGTACACCATATAGAATACGGGTAGAGAGAGTGAAATTCATGTTATAACATTAAAAACTATAAAATATGTTGTTTCAATGTAATATTTGTATTTTTTTTCCAAAAAAAATCTGTGAAACTCTGAGTCCATGGTAGCTGAACCGCGAAGTAGCGAGGGAACACTGTATATTTGAATTTTTCCTCAATCCGTCGATTTAAGATTTCCAACACATTCAACCTACTTGACCTTTTTTCTTCCTTTAGTCATTTACTGTAATTCCAAAAGTGACTCCTCCCCTAATATGGCACTATAATATGGACTTTGACTAATTCCACAAATTGAGCCTTTGCCTACTGCATGTTGACCAAAAAAATGTCTACAAAAATAACACGTTTTTTTCTGATTTTTAGTTAACGTCAAGTGCCTGAAGCAGATATCCCCTATTATGTACAAAATGACCCTATTCAGTAGATTTTTTTTATATACATAAAGAGTTCAAATCTTTGACTATAATACTGGAAGCATCTCCAATGCTTTACGTAGTCAGAGATCAGTCCGGCTTCAGGCTGGGTTTTGCTGGAGAGAGTTAAACTAGCCCACTTAGCGTTATTGTTACGGTTCATGCAGACTTTGGCGAGCCTCTTTTACTCCATCGTTCGTTCACATTTGAAGAGAGCAGCAAAAGACATCGACCGGTCGCTGGCGTAACGCGTGTTAGTCGTTCGTTCGTTCGTTCGTTCGTCCGTACGCTACGAGGCGATGCCAAGAAGTGCTCCGTGTTCTTCGGGAGGGCCCGTGTTACATTCAAGTGCGCGGGATTTATTCGTTCAGGCTCAGAAATAACGGCAACAATGGCAACCGCCGAGCGTCTGCTCGCCTCCCTCTTACACTTCCGGAACTGTTCTTACGACAAAATACGGCGAAACCCAACTGAAACGTCCGAAGAGAGAGAGAGAGCATCTTGATATGTCCGGCTATTGTAGTAAATGTGTTAAAGGAGGGACTGAGCCGTCAAAAAAACAAATCCACGGCACCCTCCTCCGATGTTGCTCCGGAGGGGAGGTCAAAGGCTGAGTTTAGTGCCCCCCGCTGGAACCGGGTGGATTGTGGATCCAGTCCAGGACGATGAGGGATAGGCTGCCAGTCATGAAGACGATTCCCACGACCAGGAAGATGGCCGCCTGGGAAGCGAGACCGATAGATAATAAGCCAGGGAACACGGCGGGTGGGATTTTGGAGAAATGAGACGATATCTTGATACGCGTGTGAACTCACCCCGATCTTCTGAGGCGAACGAAGAGGTACTGACTTCACCAAGCGGAGGTAGAAGGCCGCGGGGAGGATAAAAATCAGCATCGTAGCTGCCGAGGAACCTGAGCCACAAAAAAAAAAAAAAGATTATGTTTTCATTCCGGGCGCAAAAAAATGACAATCTACTACATCTACTTCTAATGGCTAACTATGAAGTACTTCCTTCCACGTGAGCTCAAGTTAAAATGAGTTTATCTATGTAATACAGTGACTTCAAGGCCCTCTCTGCTGGCCTAAGAAATATCTGAATCATCTGTAATATTTTGTCCATCAATATTTATTAAGTAATTCCAAATTGTCAATTAGCTTCATTTCATTGTTTTCCCCCTGGTTGCACTGCGTGTGTGTATGTGTATGTGTTTTCATATTGAAGCATTTAACCAATCACATTTCAGCCATTATTTGTTGCCAGGGTCAGAAATCTGCCTCAAGGCCTTCACAATCAGTTCTGCAGGCTCTGCTGCATTAAACAAGCGTTATTAAGACTGTTGCTTTAACCAATCAGATTTCGAGTTGGCAACACCACAATGCCTTGTCGCAGGCGTAGGGATACGTCATAGCCTTCTCGCAGGTGTTGGGATACGTCAGCTTTCACCAACTATGATTGGCTAGCCAGAGTGAGCCAGCTAGAGCTCGCAAGCCTATCTCATCGTGCCACGATTGGTAAATACAAAATGCATTTCAACTTTTCCAAAGTTCAAAAGTGAACATTTTTGTTTCAAGAATCCTTCAAATCCTTTAAAATTCTCGAACTTTACGGGAACTAAAAGGACTCGGGACCACCAAATTGCTCTCCAATCCTCCACTTGGTATTTGTCTTTTCAACTCACCGATGAAGCCGAAGATGTCTCGGATGGTCGGGACGAAGATGACAAGCATGTTGTTGAAGAACAAGATGCAAGCGGCGATTAGCATGTGGCGAGGCCAACTGAACTCTCGGCCACTGAACAGCAGAGTTGTGATGGATGAACGGATCTGGGTGGGGGTGAAGAAGTTCACAAAATGAGACCATTTTCAATCAAGGGTATAAATCTATTTTCTGTATGATCAACTACAATTGTGTCATAGTGTTAAAATCGTTACTTTCAAATGAATTACATCAATACTGTATGCTTTAGTCCAGACATGGTGGGCAAACTACGGCCCGCGGGCCACATTTGGTCCGCCGTCCCTCGGAAACCAGTGGCAGTAGCTCTGTCCACTCTTGTTTGTTTTACGTGTTTTACAGCCCCTCTATCTTTTTTTAAATTACATTTTAATATTTCTTAATACATTCCTTTTTACTTTACTTTACTTTATACTTTTTACTTTAATGATGAGTGATAAGTATGTTAATACTTGAGTCCTTTTTTTCTGCTTATGTTTCATTTGTACTGTTAACGGATGCCCTTTTTTTGTATCGTATCTTGTGCTGACCTGGACCATCTGTCAAATTTTTTAGGGTCAATTTAGCCCCCGGGCCAAAAAGTTTGCCCATTTGTGCTTTAGTCACTACATATCATATTTTTCGGTATATAAGTCGCACCAGCCAATCAATGCACAATAAATGTGGTCGGGGGTCGCACTGGTTTACGAGTGCCAATTCTTGATTTTATCAGAAAATAAGAACAAACAAATGTCAAAATAACAATTGTAAAATGGAGAATAACAGGCTAATGAGGCATCTGTTAATATAGCATAAATTCATCCATCTTTTTTGGGGCCTATCCCAGTGGACTTCAGGCGAAAGGTTTTGTAAACCCTTGACTGGTCGCCAGTCGGCTGTATGTTAAATAAACGTGAGCAACATTTTTCAAATATCTTTAGTCTAAAAACATGGCAAAAAATTATGATATATATATATATATATATCTATTTATATATATATATATATATATATATATATATATATATATATATATATATATATATATATATATATATATATATATATATATATATATATATATATATATATATATATATATATATATATATATATATATATATATATATATATATATATATATATATATATATATATATATATATATATATATATATATATATATGTGCATGTGTATGTGTATATATGTATATATGTATATATTCATATTTATATATTTATATATATTCATATTTATATATATTAAGTTAAAGTCAGACTTGTAGTCCAAAAATTTTGGGAGCTAGAATTTATCAATTTTTGTAAAAACCCTCAAGCCTGGTCATATGAACGAACTGAAAATTTTTGGTCACATCGGAATGGCTTGTTTTTATGTCACGATGGCTTCGAAAACTGGTCGTCGTGGTGTGCGAAGAACAAAACACCTGTTGTTTAGACTTTCCATTTATCAAAATTTGGTTTGACTCCAACTCGAAAGTCAAACAGTTGTTTGCCGTTATCTTTGACCACCAACAACAACAACAATCCTCTGCTCCATTCCCACACTCGCCAAATGTGTGTACATTGGCACGAAAAGCCACGGCAAAAGCCACGGCATTTGAAGGCAAAAAAAAAAAAAGAAAATCGCACAGATCCCTGCTAAGATGTCGGACGGCGCCGCTCCGAGCTCTAGTAGGGGAAAGGTCGCCACCCGCCATCGGGTACGTAGACCCAGAGAGAGATGTCGAAAGATCGGAGCAGGGCGTCCGTTCAAAAAGGTAAAAGGGGGATTATCTGGCAGCATGCAAGGCAGGAATGAGATTGCATCAGCCACCATTTAAGAAGAAGGCAGGAAGTGGGGGAGGTGTGTCAGTTGATTGTTTATTTTTAGTGGCCTAACTTCCTTATTCTTTCATGCTCTACTTCGTAGCCGCCACGTTGGCCAAAGTACAGCTCTTTCACATAGTCTATGTCCACAAGTTTTATTCCTACACTCAGGGGAGAGAAATACAACCCCACCACCACCGCCTTAACCAGGTGACATTCATTGAGATGAGATTAAGATGGGCCGGCGGCCAATATAATACTAATTTGACCGCAAACTCTACAAGGTGTCGGGAACCTTTTTTGACGAAGAGAGCCATAAACAATTCATATTTTCAAACATTATTCCTTGAGAGCCATACTAAGAATTTAAAATTAAAAATATATGAAAATGTGAGCATGTATTATTCATTTCACCACTTTTAAAGTAAAAAAAACCTCAGAATTATTTTGAGAACATTATTTCACTGTTGCTAATCAATGAGTATCAATGAGAGGGATGCATGCAGAAGAGTCTAATGAAGAAAAAATATTATTAATTAAAAAGGCAGAGAGCCATATACACCCATCAAAAGAGCCACATATGGCTCCCGAGCCATAGGTTCCCTACCCCTTGCTCTACAACCTCGCACCCCTCTTTTTTCTGCCTCTCCGGCCAGCTGTTACATAATTAAGTTGGGAAACCTCGAACCGGGTCGGGGCATTTTTCTCTCGGGGGGCTCCAAAGAATTCGGCACCCAACTGTCACCTGGCGCAAAGCCTTTGGAGTGTAGCGTGTGATATTTGCAGACTTTTGACTTCTGATATTTACCTGTCAGACACTCCGCCCTCTCACACGCTGAGAATGTGGAGGAACTTGTGAGAAATCCAGAATGGACCAGTCACAACTTGACTACGCTGAAGTGAAGAATGTCTTTAATATTTGCAAACCTCATCGTTACTATACTGACGATTATGGCTTCCACAAACGATTATTTTGATCGTTAAAGAATGAACGAATATTTAAAAGAACTTTGCTTGCGATCATTTTGCGTTATGGCATTTCAACTTTGTCAATTTATGCGCGTATAAGCCGTACCCTCGATTTAGTCGTCATTTTTTGTGTGTTTTGTTACAAATATAAGAGAAAATACAATAAATGGCCCAGGATAGATAGCTTGTGACAATTACAGTGTTCCCTCGGTTATCGCGTTTAATGGGGACGGGGACCACCCGCGATAAGTGAATTTCCGCGAAGTAGGGATTCCCCTTCAAATATGCTTAATTTGAATTTAATTAAAAAATATATTTTTTTTAAATTTATTTTTAATTTTTTTTTTAAATTTTTAATTTGTATTTTTAATTTTTCTTTTTTTTTACCCCCTGTATACAGTCCACCATATAGAATACGGGTAGAGAGAGTGAAATTCATGATATAACAAAAAAACTGTAAAATATGTTGTTTCAATGTAATATTTGTTTTTTTTTTCCCAAAAAAATCTGCGAAACTCGGAGTCCGCGGTATCTGAACCGCGAAGTAGCGAGGGAACACTGTATTACGGGATGATATATAATCCAATCCAATCAAATTGGATTGCCATTAGAGTGAATGAAGCAGTAATAGAAGTGAAGAGCCTGAGATCTAGGACATGTGTACCTCAGTCTAAAGCCCCCTTTCTAATACATGGAATCCCTACAAAGCCCCGTGTGAGCCAATCTTGGTTTTGTGTCTACGCTCACGTGACCGTACGCATTCTTGGCGCTCTCGCGTGTATACAACTTCTCGGCGGGGGCCCAAGACAGACGGCCCTAGACAAAGCTAATGTTAATCTCTCGCCGAAGGTCGGCAAGAAATAAAGGTCAGGGAGAATTCAAGGCCAGATTCGCAAATGTCAGGTAGAAACTTGGCAGAAAGGCTGTTTGGCGTCTCACCTGGAAACTAGGTTGTCATTAATCAATATTCATTTGGGTACAAAAAAAGCAGGGGTGCAAATACTTTGTGTTTTATCAACTAGTTTGTCAATATCCTCATCTTTAATGGCAATAAATGACAAATACAAAGCAAGTTTTCACTCACTCCAAAAGCATTTACCGTATTTTCACGACTATAAGGCGCACCGCATTATAAGGCGCACCCTCAATGAATGACATTTTTTTCCACATATAAGGCGCACTGTATTATAAGGTGCACTGTCTATTTTGGAGAAAATGTAAGACTTTTAAGTGCACCTTATAGTCGCAAAAATACAGTAATTGCTATTGACTTCCACACAGTCACCTCTTGAGCCAGCCATTGTTGATGTTTTGGATTTTTTTGTATAAAATCTTGCAGTGGGGGGGGGGGGGGGGGCTATATGATGGAAGATTTTGTAAACTAAGATGGCATCTGCATATTTAACAGTATTGTTTCAGTTCAGGCGTTTGTGTTTCTTTTAATATCCCACAGTGATGGTTTTTCGTTTTTGGTTTTCTGTTTTTTCCATATATAAGGCGCACTGGATTATAAGGCGCACTGTCTATTTTGGAGAAAATGTAAGACTTTTAAGTGTGCCTTATTATCGTGAAAATACGGAATGTTAGTATTAACATGCCAAATTGTATGTTCTTATCACTGTTGTGTAGAAATTTGGACATATAGTCCTTTTTAAAAAATATTTTAAAAAAATGAGTGTCATACCCATCTTCTTTTTTTTTAAACATTATTTTCCTTTCTTTTTTTTTTAGGCATCTGCATGAGGCATCTAAAACAACTCCAGTTGTGACATGTGCTTCTATACCAGCACCCCCGATTGGCTTCGAAAGCGGCGGTCAAGGTGAGGGTTTTTCCACTGCCTGCTCCGATTCAGTAAACTTCCATTGCGGAGAGTCGTGTGTGTGTGTGTGAGTGTGTGGGTGTGTAGTGGGTTGTACTCCCTGGCTCGGACATATCTACAGTTGAATCCACAGTGTCATACAAGGAGAGCGAGTCAGTGCGGGAATGTGCTTTTGTTTATGTGTGAAAGTGATCAATCAACCCATTACAATGTAAATAGAGGCTTAACCTATGACTCATTCATTTTGAATGTGAATTTGGTGTGGTGACGCGTTTCCATAACAAAGCCTGCATCTTGCGCTGCTTTCGTAATGACAACAAGACTGCTGCTACCACCTAGTGGCTGCTTCTTGTTTCTACATTATCTACAAGAAGAAGTTGCCTCGAGACCAAAGCTATAAAAAAAGTCCCTGACACTTCCTTTTGGTCATCAGCCAAGTGTGTCCTTCTTGTGTCAGATTAAGGCCATGCTAAATTTAGTTCCGGACCATATTTGGGAAGGAACTATGTCACATGTGTCAAAGTGGCAGGCCGGGGGCCAAATCTGGCCAGCCGCATCATTTTGTGTGGCCCGGGAATGTAAATTAAGAGTGCTGACTTTCTGTTTTAGGATGAAATTCAAATGAAGAGTATAGATGTATATTAAATTTCCTGATTTCCCCCCTTTTTAAATCAATAATTGTAATTTTAATGCATTTTTCTGTGTTTTTAGTTTAAAAAAATGTAAAATCTAAAAATATATATAAAAAAGCTCAAGTAAACATTGTTTTAGATCCATAAAAAAACATAATATTCAGGGATTTTAATCCATTTAAAAAAAAAATCGAAATATTATATCTAAAATGGTCCGTCCTATGTGAAATCAAGTTGACGTTAAAGCGTCCCACAAACCAACCAAAGTCCGACACCCTTGGCCTATTATTTTGTTGAACTTTGGGTAAGTACATCAGAGTTTGGCATTTCCTTAGGAAATGTTTCTGCCATTGGCTGGCTAGGCTCTAGCACCCCTTGTGACACTAGTAAGGATAAGCAAATTGGAAACTGAATAAACAAATCAACATTTCTATATACTATTTAGTTTTCTGGGAAAATGAAATACATTTTTTTTTAAAAAATCCTATACCTAAGATCATGTTACCCAGACCTTTACTACACCAAAACTTTCAAGGAATAAAAGCCCCATATTTGTATTTAGTTTCCCATATGCATTTTCCCCCTGCTTTTCCAACTACTGCTCGTAAAAAAACACATCCATCACAATGGTCAGTTATAATATGTTAAACATATGTAGTACTTACTGGAAAGAGGACAATGGGAACGGTCAATGTGACGGCCGTGAGCACTGCCAAACGCACCATCAGTAGCAGGGTGTCAAACTTGTAAACCTTAGTGAAGGTGTGAAGTAACTCGGCCTCCACGTTTTCTGTTCAGTAATAGAGAAGGCCAATTGTGAATACCGAGAACATTCTACATGCTAACAAACTCATCTCGGTCATCATGACATGACATTAGATCTTAACGCGTCCAAGTCTACGTACATTCAGGTGCAATCGTGAACTGGAAATAAACCATCGTTTGCTAGCCAACTGCGTCAAGTTAGTATTATTAGAAGCTGTTTGACATTCAGGATGTGTTAGTGGCTCTGCTGATACCTTTATCTCTGTTTTCGGTTGCTTAATGGACAATGTTAAGGCAGGATGGAATGTTTGGCGTCTACCGTGTTTTTATGACTATAAATCGCACTAGCTAAAAAAAAGTGCAATGAAGGTATGAAAAAATATATATACCCTAATTTCACGACTATAAGGCTCACTGCATTATAAGGCGCACCCTCAATGAATGACATTTTTTCCATATATAAGGCGCACTGTATTATAAGGCGCACTGTATATTTTGGAGAAAATTTAAGACTTTTAAGTGCGCCTTATAGTCGTGAAAATACGGTAATTGCTATTGACTTCCAGGTATGATGAAGCACTCACTACACAGTCACCTCTAGAGCCAGCCATTGTTGATGTTTTGGATTTTTTTGGTATAAAATCTTGCAGTGGGGGAGGAGCTATATGATGGAGGATTTTGTAAACTAAGATGGCAACTGCATATTTAACAGAATTGTTTCAGTTCAGGCGCTTGTGTTTTTTTTTTTAATATCCGACAGTGGTGGTTTTTCGTTTTTGGTTTTCTGTTTTTTCCATGTATAAGACGCATTGGATTATAAGGCGCACTGTCTATTTTGGAGAAAATTTAAGACTTTTAAATGTGCCTTATAGTCGTGAAAATACGGTAACTCACTCTGGAGTATAAATCGAATTAAGGGGGATATTTTATTTGATAAACTTCATCACAAAGAACAGATATGCTATTTTGATAGATATTAAAAAAGGAAGAAAATAAGAATAAAGGCAATAGCTGATTCTTTTTTTTACCGTCAAAAGGTTTAAAGAAATCATCATCATCATTTATAAGAATGAATTATAATGCCAAAATAATAAGTTACCGTAAAAAGTGAGGTATCCAAATAGTGCTGACATCATATACATGATAAGCATTGCCAAGATGGACAGGTTAGAGACATTTTGCATCTTCTTTCTGCTGCGACTGAAAAAATAGCGGAACACGTTTGATAATTCATATTCCAAATGTGTATAGATTGTACTCTTTGCAAAAAAAAAAGTATACTCACTCTTTTAGCTCACTGTAGATGGGCAGTACCTCTGGGTGGCACACAAAGGCAAAGGCCAAGATGGGGACAGTGTAGGCGGTCTGGAAAATTCATATTTTGATAAACTCAAAAGGCTTTGGCATCTTGGCAGAAATATTACAAATGTATTCAGGACAAAGGACACTAATCCCACATTCATACACAAGTCCAGGCACACCCTCCAAAACCACCTTAACCAAACATTCTAGAGTATGGATGTCAAAGTGGCGGCTCGGGGGCCAAATCTGGGCCGTCACATCATTTTGTGTGGCCCGGGAAAGTAAATCATGAGTGCTGACTTTCTTTTCTAGGATCAAATTAAAATGAAGATTCTAGATGTATATTAAATTTCCTGATTTTCCTCCTTTTAAATCAATAATTGTAATTTTTTATCCATTTTTTCCTGTGTTTTTAGTTCAAAAATCGTTTTTTTTTAAATCTAAAAATAGATTTAAAAAAAGCTAAAATAAACATTGTTTTAGATCTCTATAAAACTTAATATTTAGGGCTTTTAATCCAGTTCTTTTAATTCATTTATAAAAAAAATAATCTAAATATTATTTCTAAAATGGTCCGGCCCACGTAAAATCAAGTTGACGTTAAAGTGGCCCACGAACACCCTTGTTATAAAGTTTCATAAATGACTTTTCGTTTTTTATATGTATTTTTAGATTTTACAAAATGATTTTTGAACTAAAAACACAGAAAAAAATGGATTACAAAATTACAATTATTGATTTAAAAGGGGGAAAATCAGGAAATTTAATATACATCTATCCTCTTCATTTTAATTTGATCCCGAAACAAAAAGTCAGCGCTTATGATTTACTTTCCCCGACCACACAAAATGATGCGGCAGGCCAGATTTGGCCCCCGGGTCGCCACTTGGACACATGTGGACTACACAGTCACCTCTAGAGCCAGCCTTAGTTAATGTGTTGGAACTTTTTGGTACAAAATCTTTGATTTGATGTTTTATCAGTCGTTATTTTAGTTTTACCTGAGAGTTGAAGATAAAGTATTTTGGTGTGCACATATCCTCGTCATGTTGCGGTTCAACGTGGACGCCGGCGTGAGTCGGGTGGCTTTCCGTGACCGCCGGCGACACGTCTGCCCGGGAGAAGTCCATTTGCGCCGAGCGATTGTGGAACGCGTACACGCCCGCCATTTGCGAGGAGTTCATGCTGAGGTTGGCTGACGGTTGGTCAAGGAATGGCAGGGGGCACGGTAGTTGAGTTTTTTTGTAGATCACCTGGGAATTCAAAGATTTAAGCAGTCAAACTAAATGTAAAAACGCTTCTTTTATTTCCATATGTTAAACTGGTTTCTATTTTTTCAGTGTAAATCCCTATTGGTTTCCTCGATTTAGCGTTTTCAAAAGCGGTGTTGGTCGACTTTTTTAGATCGAATGGAAGTGTGGAAAAAAGACGGAGAGAGATATGATATTTTCCATGTAGGAAACTTAGCCACAAATGGAAAAAAGTGGAAAAAAATGTTGCATTTAAAAAAAAAGAAGTTTTGGTTGCCATGGGGCTATAATTAACTTCAGGAGAAATATTTTGTGAAATGCCACATTTTCATTTACCGTATTTTCACGACTATAAGGCGCACTTAAAAGTCTTCTCCAAAATAGACAGGGCGCCTTATAATCCAGTGCGCCTTATATATGGAAAAAAATAAAATGTGTCATTCATTGAGGGTGCGCCTTATAATGTGGTGCGCCTTATATATGGAAAATACGGTATTTAGCTTCTACAGTCAAGTTTGAAATAGAATAAGGCTGGAAAACAACAAAATCTAAATGCAAAAAAAAATATTGAATAAACAATAGTACTTCAACCAATAGTGGCCTCCACACAGAGTAAAAACAAAAAATCCGAAAAAGTACTGTATTTTCACGACTATAAGGTGTACTTAGTCTTAGATTTTTCTCCAAAATAGACAGGGCGCCTTATAATCCTGTGCGCCTTATATATGGAAAAAATTAAAATGTGCCATTCATTGAGGGCGCGTCTTATAATCCAGTGCGCCTTATATATGGGAAAAATGTCATTCACTGAGGGTGCGCTTTATAATGCAGTGCGCCTTATAGTCGTGAAAATACGGTATCTTGTTTTAGCTGTCCTTCGCGGAGTTGAAGCAAATCCTTCATTTATTTGAAGAAAAGTTACATTTCTAGACTGTGTTCCGGATTCTACTCATTATCCATTGAAACAATTTTATGTGAAGTTGCAGCCTTTTTGTGTTCACTTGCTGTGCTCTTACGTGATATTGTATTGTAAAAATTTTACAGTCTACAGGCGTAAATTTGAAAATAAAAAACTAAACTTACCACTCCCAAGAAGAACACCATGCAGGAAAGCGAAAAACCACTTGTGTAGCCCAGGTAGCCTGCAATTAAAAACCAACGTGATTGATTTGTAGACAGGCATAAACATACCTGTCAACTTGTACGTTTTATACGTATTTTATACGTTTTTTTTACCATTTCAAATCATGTACGCCGTACACCGACTTTTGTACAGGGAATTTTTGTTGTTGTTGTTAAAAATCGCCACTATATTTATGAAAACCGATCTCAACAAGACCGTTTTGGCTAAAATCCAGATAGTCTCGTAGGCTGGTAGCCAACTGTCATCGATCGTTAATCATCAATCGTATGTATTTTTTTAGCGGTGCGTACGGCAATATCGATAAAGGATGACATGCGCATGCGTAGATATACATAGAGTAAATATTGTGGAAACAAGCACTGAGGAGCCGCATAGTAAGAAACGAGTTACCGCGAGTAAACATGCGTCGTATGGTTTTTGTACGTTTTTTGGGGGGTTTGTACGGGGAATCGTCATCATTTATAAGGGCAGTTATTGGCAGAGGTTGACAGGTATGCATAAAAAAGACTGCATAAAAAAAGACAGCATAGATATGGACGCTATTTTTTGAATGGCTATAAGCAGAAATTCATTTCAATGTCTATTCAAGGATATGGGTCACAAATGTAGGTCAAATATCTTGAAATAGTTTGATCAAATGTGAGGGGGGGGCCTTCAATTGACAAGTGTGTCTGTAATGTCGCCAAATATACATCTCTAGCTACCTTAATTCCATTTTTATGGGAGCTAAGCCATTTGAACGCAGGCTGTCGGCCATAAAATTCCAAGCGAGTGATCGTGCTGACTAAAGAGCTTAATGATACTTTGCTCGAAATGGCGTTTGCCAGAGATGATTGACGTTTCATTCCTTTTTGGCTGAGTGTAGACAGCTGCGTGGATGCGACATAGATCCTTCCCGCTTACGACTACGAGGTAATAACTTTACAGCTTGTAAAGTCATTTTGTATGATTCCTTACCAAGATTTTTAAGTAGAGACAAAGGGAAAATAATTCCCACTGATACAAAGATCACCAGGTAGTTCCCATTCAGGTACCATTCACTGCAATGCAAAAAAAAAAAAAAAAGGTTAAAATCCAAAGATATTCCGCCCACATTTGCAAAATAATATCACGTACTTACCCGGAACTTTCTTCCAAACCCAAGAATGCTCGAATAACTTCTGGCAATTCATATTTGACGATAAAGAGGTAGCTTGACATGGCTGCAAAAATGACATGAGATTTTATTCAATTGAAACCACATCACCCGGCTGTTTTTATCATCTAAACCAGGGGTGTCAAACTCCCTTTGGTCTGCGGGCCGAATAAAGCTTAATTTGAGATCAAGTGGGCCGGACCAGTAAACTCGTTGCAAAATTACATAGAACTAACAATAAGCCCACTTTTTTTCCTTTGTATTAGTCACTAATACTAATAATTAGTGCAAAGAATGAGTAAATTATCCAAATGTTTATTAAAATAACTTTCCTTTTACATTATGAACAATATATTATGAACAAGAGAATAACATAAGAACATAAATAAATGTCAATTCATGTTGTCTGCACGTACTAAAACACTCTAGCGGATAATACAAGAACTACAAATTTTAAAGAAAATTAATTTTTTTAATACAGTGCAGCTTTCTTCTCCGGGCCGTACCAAACCACCCGACGAGCCGGATCCGGCCCGCGGGCCGTATGTTTGACACCCCTGACCTAAACTCTACACCGTACCTCCAATATTTTGCATGATAATCGATCCAAATGCAGCTATTTTTCCAGGCCATCCAAATGCTCTTTCACCCAGTTTTTCATAGATGAGGGAACCTATTAAATCACAATCCCGTCTTTAAACCACAGGATATTAACACCAAATCTTTTGATTGAGGAATTGAATACTAACCTCCCTCTTTAGCTGTCATCAGAAGCAAATGCACGGAATACAAAGACAGGACGGCAACGGCGATGAGTAGGAGTCTGCGTACGGGAGAAATTTGGGTTTATTGTCACTGTTATCAACAGTTGTTGACTTTTCTATGAATCGGTAGAGGTGATACTGACGTAAACAATACAATGCCAGTGTTGGCCATGGCGTAGGATAGGCCAAGGATGCCGCTGCCCATAATGGCGTTGCTCAAGTTGAAAACCGACATTCCAAAAGATGTATGGCCCGGATGCTGTTTAGAGTTAGAATTTTCCCAAAAAAGTCAGTAGAAACCAAGCATGTTTTTTGTCCAACTTTTTATCCATAGCTATACTTACGTATTCTTCGTGGTATTCTTCATATTTCTTCTTCTTCATCATCCCATTGGTCAGAAACTTCTGGCTTTCTCCGTCATCTAGGTCATCCAGGAACTGACTGTGAATTGCAAAGACAGAAATTTGGATTTTTCTTGTCGTAAACGGATGGTTCTACAGTGTTCCCCCGCTACTTCGCGGTTCAGCTATCGCGGACTCAGAGGACTCAAAGGATTTTTTTGGGAAGAAAAATACAAATATTACATTGAAACAACATATTTTACAGTTTTTTTTGTTATAACATGAATTTCACTCTCTCTACCCGTATTATATATGGTGTACTGTATACAGGGGGGTAAAAAAATAAAAAAATTAAAAAATTGGGAATTAAATTCAAATTAAGCATTTTTGAAGGGGAATCCCTACTATGAAGACCCAAATAATAGTAGGCACTGGAATAATAGTAGGGAGTGGAAAATTCCAAATGAATTAATAATAGTAGGCACAGGAATAATAGTACTACTACTACTACTACTACTAATATTCATTATTTTTGGACTTTTCCACTGCCTACTATTATTCCGATGCCTACTATTATTAATTAATTTGGAATTCTCCACTCCCTATTATTCCAGTGCCTACTATTATTCGGGTCTTCATAGTACTTCGCGGAAATGCACTTATCGCGGGTGGTCCCGGTCCCCATTAACCGCGATAAGCGAGGGAACACTGTATTCCACTTTTCGTTATTTATGTGGAGGCAGAACAGACCTGTTGATAGTTGCCTTTTCAGAATCTATGGTCTCGGCGAAACGGTCATCCAAGCTGTCCGCGCTATCGTCGTCGGCTTCCGTGGATACTTTCCTCAGCTCCATCCGATCCATTGCGATTTGGGATGAGATGTGTTCCTAGATGCTTAATTTCAAGGTCACCAAATAGTTTGATCCTCCTATGTCTTTTCCTCCGCAATTTGATCCTAAATAGAAGTGAAAAAGACATTAGAACTGCTGGCATGAGGCCAGTTTGGATTCCAATGTATCTCCAATGAGTCTGAACCATTTCTTGGAACTGTGTGTTCTGTTACCTAACTTAGAAAAACATTGGGCCCCTTTTGTATACTGCTTTGTATTACAAATTTCCAAGCATACAAGTACAGTGGTACCTCGACCTATGATCAGTTCTACCTACGACATGCTCTTGTTACGATGAAAATTTCGATCGAATAATTGGCCCACCATACGATCAAAATTTCGAGATGCGACCAAGCCAGGTGGCCATGACATAAGAGGCTGTTTATCATTGTAGCGCACTGTCTTTTTTGCCGCATCTCATTCGTGTATAACAGATATCTACGAGCACTGAATGCACATACACGGGTAGAAAGAGGGCCTTCTGGGTAATGAAGTATACACGCACACACAACGCCGATAGCCAATGGCATCTTTTCTCAGAATAAAACGTATTACCGTATTTTCACAACTATAAGGTGCACTTAAAAGTCTTAAATTTTCTCCAAAATAGACAGTGCGCCTTATAATCCAGTGCGCCTTATATATGGAAAAATAGGAAAACCAAAAACGAAAAACCACCACTGTCGGATATTAAAACAACACAAACGCCTGAACTGAAACAATACTGTTAAATATGCAGATGCCATCTTAGTTTACAAAATCTTCCATCATATAGCTCCTCCCCCACTGCAAGATTTTATACAAAAAAATCCAAAACATCAACAATGGCTGGCTCTAGAGGTGACTTTGTAGTGAGTGCTTCATATCTGGAAGTCAATAGCAATTACCGTATTTTCACGACTATAAGGCGCACTTAAAAGTCTTACATTTTCTCCAAAATAGACAGTGCTCCTTATAATACAGTGCGCTTTATAATACAACAGCAAACAGCGAACATGTGGGTGGAGGCGTGGCAAACCGCTAACTAACTCGGAAAACAATGGTAAAAAAAAGATTAAAACAAAATTAGAATTCAGTTTTGTGTAAAGTTACATTAAACTTATGTTTGAGTGTGTCTGTATATATTAATCCAAGTTCACTTAAATTAGTTTGTTCCGTTACAAATGCGTACGAAACCCCCCTCCCACTCTGTGCATCTCTCTCCTGTACTAAATTAATTGAAATGCCTCTGTGTTATTGTTATAAAACATGACATATTCTGAAACGAGGTCAAGAATGCAAAGAGTTCTTCAGACAACAAGAGACTCTCTTATTAATTTCCACCTACAGGGAGGAGGAGGCCTGCTTCAAATTTTCCACTATCACATCATTATTATGTAATACGGCGAGATTCGATCAAAGTCGAATTGCTGAGTCACTTTCTCACAGAGCGTTCTTAGTAATAAGTGAGCATGGAACTCTATATCACTTGCATCATAACATCAAACGTCGTCAATTGAAAAAAGATTCAAAATAAGATCCATCGTTGTGTGACTCCGCAATAACAAAAAAGTGCTGACCAAACATCTTTGCTTCAATACATACAGGTAACGTTTACAGTAAATAATCCATCGTGAATTGACGTCAGCTGCGTAAAAAAAAAATAGTCCACCTGACACCTGATTTATGCCTGAGCCAATACCGACTACCGCACGCTTAAAAATCATTGAATTTTACAATTTCTCTCGTATAAGCCGCCCTTGTTTCAATATTTCACCTCCATATTCGTGGTTTTAAGAATAAATGTCTTACTTTTTTAGCTAATATCTTAAGAAAAATAATTTCACGTGGTATTTCAGAGACACTATATAAATCAGCTGCCCAATTGCACATTCATATAGGGCAGGGGTAGGGAACCTATAGCTCGGGAGCCATATGTGGCTCTTTTGATGGGTGTATATGGCTCTCTGCGAACCTGTGTGGTAAAATATGGGAAGACCTAAGTCCCAAACGCACCAATGGGAGCGTCACTTCGGGCACTGTGGCACCGAAACTATCTCTAGCGCCTTTTTTAAATCATAATTTTTCTTCATTAGACTCTTCTGCATGCATTCTCTCATTGATACTCATTGATTAGCAACAGTAAAATAATGTTCTCAAAAGAATTCTGACTTTTTTACTTTCAAAGTGGTGAAATGAATAAATAAATGTTCACATTTTCATGTATTTTTACTTTTAAATTCTGAGTATGGCTTTCAAGGAAGTATATTTGAAAATATGAATTGTTTATGGCTCTCTTCGTCATACAGGTTCCCGACACCTGCTATAAAGTGTTGCCTACACGTGGACGAATTCGAAAAGGAGGTCATGTGAGCAGTACAACCAGGCAGTGTGTCCAGAGAGGTCTCCTTTGTCATCCCCAGAGTTAGTGAGTTTTTCCACTTTTTTTAACCAAATACAGTTTATTTTTTCACTCCAATTTCATTCCTAGACGTGAAAATAAATGTTATTTAGCATTTTATCAGTTTATCTTTTCTCTATTTGGAAATCAATGACCGTATGCAATTCCGTGCATGTCAAGTCTAATTTGTTCACATATAAGCCATACCCTCGATTCATTCAGTCATTAATTTTTGGAGCGATGGTAATCACGCATGTTACGGCGATCAAAAGTATCACCGACAAAAAAGTCAGCCTAATCTCCATTGTGTTGACTTTTCTTCGCCATGAGGATGAACCTGTCTAACTGGGTTAACCTCACTTGGACTTAAATGCTTGCCATCTACAAATGGTTATAAAATATAACGTATCTTCACAACTATAAGGCACACTTAAAAGTCTTAAATTTTCTCCAAAATAGATAGGGCGCCTTATAATCCAGTGCGCCTTATATATGGAAATAAAATAAAATGTGCCATTCATTGAGGGTGCGCCTAATAATGCGATGCGCCTTATAATGTGGTGCGCCTTATATATGGGAAATACGGTATTTAGCTTCTACAGTCAAGTTTGAAATAGAATAAGGCTGGAAAACAACAAAATCTGTACTGACACTGATAAATGCAAAAAAATATATTGAATAAACAATAGTACTTCAACCAATAGTGGCCTCTACGCAGAATAAAAACAAAAAATCCTTTAAAAAAAACGTACTGTATTTTCACGACTATAAGGCGCATTTAAGTCTTAGATTTTTCTCCAAAATATAATCCAGGGCGCCTTATATATGGAAAAAATTTAAATGTGTCATTCATTGAGGGTGCGCCTTATAATCCAGTGCGCCTTATATATGGGAAAAATGTCATTCATTGAGGGTGCGCCTTATAATCCAGTGCGCCTTATAGTCGTGAAAATACGGTACACTTTTCTTTTGGCTAGAGCCAGTACTAAAACTTGCCCGGTTGCAAGCGCTGTAACTAATTATTGACATTTTTTTAACGCATTTTGAGCGGCTCACATCTGGAATTCACATCAAAACCACGTGCATCCAGCCACAGAGAATCCAAGGGAAACCCACATTCTCGTAAATATGTCCAAGAAACATAAGCTGTCACTTTCCTTGTATTCTGGAATGTGTCCACTCAACTTTTTAGCTACTGTTTTATAAGCTTAAGTGACCCTAAAAACATTTTTTTTAACTTCTGAACCCTAATAAATTGTCAATGAGTCGCCACAAATTTAAAAAAATCATCACGGTTATAAGCTAAGTGACCCTAAAACATTTTCTTTAGTTATAAATAACTTCTAAACCTTAATAAATCGTCAATGAGTAGCCATAAATTTAAAAAAATCATCACGGTTATAAGCTTAGTGACCCTAAAAACATTTTTTTAGTTATAAATAACTTCTAAACCTTAATAAATCGTCAATGAGTTGCCATAAATTTAAAAAATCAACACAGCATTGTGTGTATTGCAAGAAAATGAAGTCGTTCTGCCTCTTGGTTTCCTTCCTAGAAGAACTCATGAGCGTTTTTCCTCCGCCCTCGCCAAAGTCTTGCATCAGCCAAGTAGGCTGCAAAATGTTTTCAGTCAGATTGCAAAAAAAGTCTATTTTTTTCAGCGTGCATTAAGAAATTTCACTCAACAAAAAAAAGCAAGTACAAACTACTAACGTATTTAGAAAATAGTCATACTCACTTCAGATTCCTATAGAAAAAAATACCAATGGCTCCGTTTATCTCCTCCAAAATAAGAGTCAGTAGTCAGACAGTGACTGTGAAGTAAAGCCTCTTGTAGCTCTGGCTATATTTTGTAAATCAGGTGAGAAAGGCTACTTTTAAAAGGGGGAAGGGAGGACCTGCTTCACCCAATCAGGACAGAGCTTGCCTTTCGACCATGCATAAGAACTCAAGACAGAACCCCCACCCATCCTCTTTTCTAATTCACATGCTCTGCCTTTATGGAAAAGGAATAAAAAAAACATCAATATGGCAACTATTTTTTTTTTAGCGTACACGCTAAAACATTCTCTTAGGCGAATGAGTTCGGTCATATTTACCAACTTAGAAATCCTGATTTTCCGCTACAAATGACTTGAATTAACTATGGCACGCTCGTTAGTTATGATCGCTACAATTGAATTGGATAACTTTATTCATCCCGTATTCGGGAAATTTCTTTGTCGCAGTAGCAAGAGAGTGAGGAGGCAGAAATGGTGAAGGCATTTTACACAAATAGGTAGTTAATAGTAAGTTAATCAATAAATACATGAATAAATATATAAATAAGTAACCGTGTTGCTGAAATATATATATACTTACACATACAGAAGCACATGTATACGCAATTCAGTAGGTCCTAACCCACAGCCATTTTTGTGACAGCCATTCCAATATTATACATGGTAGGATGTGCCCTCACGCCACCAATCAGAGCGCGGCGTGGTGGGATGTCGCCGTGCCCAAGGTCGTGTCCGTGTCAGGGATGAGACGTTATCTATTAGTTGCGTCGTAAAGTTCAAATAGAGAGGTCACCGAATCAGATGGGGTCTGTTTTCCATGTCTCTCTCTCTCTCTCTCTCTCTCTCTCTCTCTCTCTCTCTCTCTCTCTCTCTCTCTCTCTCTCTCTCTCTCTCTCTCTCTCTCTCTCTCTCTCTCTCTCTCACACTCTCTCTCTCAAAAACACTAGAATAAAATAATCAGGCTATTTATCAGATTTATATAGGCAGCTCTGCCAATCACGTATTGGAGGATGGACAACAGACTCAAGGACCGACCATGTTTTGGTGACCCTTGACCTAGACTCCTCCGCTTGAGTACATTTGAAAAATTCTTATTTGTCCATCTGAGGAAAAAAAAAAAACGGCATGATGAAGCTCTTAGAAGCTCATTAAAATGACACGCTGCAGTAATTCACACTAAACGTCAGGACACTAACATTCCTTAGATAATGTCAACAAATGCTCTGTTAGCAAAAAAAACTGCCATACTGGAGGGGGGGGGGGGGGTGCTTTAGGGGGTCGGGGGATGGACCGGATGCCGTAAAATGTAAAACACTGACTGACAATAGAGGAGTCTGCGAATGCTTTACGCCCCAAACGGAAAATAACAACAACAATCACACAACAACAAAAAAACAGGAAAAAAACAAGTGTCCGAGTAACAAGGACATCATAGTCCCTACGCCATCACCTGTGTTGACACACCCCTGTTATGAAACGTTGTATTGCTAAATATATATTGACACACCACCATGGAATTTACCACCATTGAGGAGTTCAAGTGTAAATAAGAAAGGCAGTCTTTGAAGGAGACACTTTCATTTTTTTTTCTTTCCATTTGGAGTGTCTATGTGGGAATAGACTTCATAATATCAATCATTTTTGTACCGTATTTTCAGGACTATAAGGCGCACTTAAAAGTCTTAAACTTTCTCCAAAATACACAGGTCGCCTTATAATCCAGTGCGCCTTATATATGGAAAAAACAGAAAACCAAAAACGAAAAACCACCACTGTGGGATATTAAAAAAACACAAACGCCTGAACTGAAACAATACTGTTAAATATGCAGATGCCATCTTAGTTTACAACATCTTCCATCATATAGCTCCTCCCCCACTGCGAGATTTTATACAAAAAAAATCCAAAACATCAACAATGGCTGGCTCTAGAGGTGACTGTAAAGTAGTGAGTGCTTCATACCTGGAAGTCAATAGCAATTACCGCATTTTCACGACTATAAGGCGCACTTAAAAGTCTTAAATTTTCTCTAAAATAGACAGTGCGCCTTATAATACAGGGTGTCTTATATGTGGAAAAAAATGGCATTCATTAAGGGTGCGCCTTATAATGCGGTGCACCTTATAGTCATGAAAATACAGTACTTGTTTGACCAATTGATGAATTTTTAGGAAACAAACTATCACAATGGCCACCCCCCTTCAATTTAAGAGGCTGCGGTTAACTCAGAACTATCAATTAGTGGCTTAATCATAGAAATATGTTTACCATTCCTTAACAAAGAGAACTTGATCTTGGGAATAATTTTTCAGTAAACTGTTAAAATCCTTGAGAGCTCTCTCGAAGACTTGAGAGTGCCGACAGGGCCTCCAAGTATTTCGCAGGTCTGAGACAAAAGTATATTTTGGGCGACCGTGTTCTTTGAATATGCTTGCCAGTAAACTGCTGCTATTTGCTATGACATAACTGCATATTATGATATCAAAGAGAAAGGTTTTAGGATGCATAACAACATTTCTTGTGGATTTGGATTGTGTGAAAAAGATTTAATATTAAGGGTAAGTGGATTCATTGACTGGATCAATTGATTACATTGTGTTTAAGTTTTTTTTTTCTCGGCGTGAAATCCAAGACTGGCCTCAGTTTTTGATGGGATTTAAATTTGGATTTGGATTGAGATATAGATATAGACATTGATATAGATGTAGATATAGATGATATAGATATAGATGATATAGATATAGATGATATAGATATAGATGATATAGATATAGATGATATAGATATAGATGATATAGATATAGATGATATAGATGATATAGATATAGATGATACTGATATAGATATAGATGATATAGATATAGATGATATAGATATAGATGATATAGATATAGATGATATAGATATAGATGATATAGATATAGATGATATAGATATAGATGATATAGATATAGATGATATAGATATAGATGATATAGATATAGATGATATAGATATAGATGATATAGATATAGATGATATAGATATAGATGATATAGATATAGATGATATAGATATAGATGATATAGATATAGATGATATAGATATAGATGATATAGATATAGATGATATAGATATAGATGATATAGATATAGATGATATAGATATAGATATGGATGATATAGATATAGATGATATAGATAGAGATGATATAGATAGAGATGATATAGATAGAGATGATATAGATAGAGATAATATAGATAGAGATGATAGAGATAGAGATGAAAGAGATAGAGATGATAGAGATAGAGATGATAGAGATAGATGGAGATAAAGAGATATAGAGATATAAAGATATAGAGATATAGAAATATAGAGATATAGAGATATAGAGATATAGAGATATAGAGATATAGAGATATAGAGATATAGAGATATAGAGATATAGAGATATAGAGATATAGAGATATAGAGATATAGAGATATAGAGATATAGAGATATAGAGATATAGAGATATAGAGATATAGAGATATAGAGATATAGAGATATAGAGATATAGAGATATAGAGATATAGAGATATAGAGATATAGAGATATAGAGATATAGAGATATAGAGATATAGAGATATAGAGATATAGAGATATAGAGATATAGAGATATAGAGATATAGAGATATAGAGATATAGAGATATAGAGATATAGAGATATAGAGATATAGAGATATAGAGATATAGAGATATAGGCATAGGGTTTAAGGTTTAGGTTTTAGGGTTGGGAGGGATCTATCATGGATATGAAAACATCCAACCCAACTCTTACGTCACGGAAATGCACGTGTTTTGAACGTATCCGTGACAAAGTCAACAGCAAAACATATAGACAAAAGGCATCTATCTGATGAGCGTCACCTAAACTTGGCCTTTAGTACGAGCGCCGTACGTGTCCTTACCTTGTTTGTCTTATCTATTTACTTGCACTGATCTGCAAACTTTGGCGTGACGACAGTAACTTTTTTGGCTTTTTAAAATCAATTTGTAGTGTTCAATCTGTGAGATGCTGACGTTAACCCTAGTCATATATTTTACAAACTACAATAGCCCACAATGTCACATTTTCCAATTCTAACGTGCTATACCACAGGTGTCAAAGTGGCGGTCCGGGGGCCAAATCTGGCCCGACGCATCATTTTGTGTGGCCCGGTAAAATAAATCATGAGTGCCGACTTTCTATTTTAGAAGTATAGATGTATATGAAACTTCCTGATTTTCCCCCTTTTAAATCGATAATTGATATTTTTTAATCCATATTCTCTTTGTTTTTCATTCAAAAATCATTTTGTAAAATCTAAAAATATATATATAAAAAAGCTAAAATAAACATTGTTTTAGATCTATAAAAAACTGAATATTCAAGGTTTTTAATCCAGTTCTTTTAATCCTTTTATTTAAAAAAATAATAATAATATACCGTATTTTCACAACTATAGGGCGTACTCAAAAGTCTTAAATTTTCTCCAAAATAGACAGTGCGCCTTATAATCCAGTGCGCCTTATATATGGAAAAAACAAAACCAAAAACTAAAAACCACCACTGTCGGATATTAAAAAAAACACAAACGCCTGAACTGAATCAATACTGTTAAATATGCAGATGCCATCTTAGTTTACAACATCTTCCATCATATAGCTCCTCCCCCACTGCAAGATTTTATACAAAAAAATCCAAAACATCAACAATGGCTGGCTCTAGAGGTGACTGTGTAGTGAGTGCTTCATACCTGGAAGTCAATAGCACCTACCATATTTTCACCACTATAAGGCGCACTTAAAAGTCTTAAATTTTCTCCAAAATAGACAGTGCGCCTTATAATACAGTGCGCCTTATATATATAAAAAAATGTCATTCATCGAGGGTGCGCCTTATAATGCGGTGCACCTTATAGTCGTGAAAATACGGTACCTAAAATGGTCCGGCCCACATGAAATGGAGTTGACGTTAAAGCGGCCTGCGAACCAACCCGAGTCTGACACGCTTGCACTATACACTCCACAAGAATAGTTTTCCATGTTTTTTTTCTTTCTTTCCTTTTTTTTTTTAAATACTAACAACGCCACGCCCTTTTTACTTCGACCATAACTTGTTTATTGTTGATCGGAATAATATGTCGTTTGGGAATTGCCAGGCAGGCCTTCTTACGTAACCCGACGGTCAAGCCTACCTACGCATGAATGCTATTATTTATGGTGGCAGCTGACTTCTTCGCTTTACAGCGTGATGAGCAGGCAGCAGTCCAATTCTGTTTTTCTTGGCCCTTCAAATGGTCTGAAGAATGACTCCAAATGCTTTTTCCATTCATTTAGCCATAGCGTTTTTGGAAAAACGCATACACAGAGTGAAGAGAAAGCAAACATAACTTCTATTTCAGATTTGGCTTCCCAGATTCTGCATTCCCATTTGTGTGATATTGCTTAATTGCGTGTCAATAGTCCAAGCAGCTGTGGGGGCAAACATCCCACCATGTTTACAAGATTATCAAATGAGACAGCGAGCTCCCGCAGTTGACCCTTGACCTCGGACCAGCCAGCGGCGAGCAAAAAAGAGGAAAGTAAATTTCCCCACCGCCACTAAAACCATCGTGGAGGCTCTTGGCAACATTTGTCGTCGGATCAAAAGCCTAAATTTCATAATTGAATCCTTTTCCCTTCCCTAAAGTTATTCACATTTACCATATATTGAATAACGGCAATTATTTAGATGAATATTTGCATAACATAGTCATGTTTTGAATGAAAGTGTGTGTGTGGGTTAGGGTTAGAAATGACGATTAGACATTTCAGAGGGACATTTTGGCACAATAAGAGCTTTCATTTACAACAATTGGACTCATAATAAGTCAAAAGATACAAAAATCACTGCTTCTCAAGTACCAAATGTATTTGTCGTTACCTCGAATCCATCAAAAAAAAAATTTAATCTGTTTTTTGATTTTTTTGCGGATGTGCCACAAATCCTGACCATGTAACACGCTATTCAAGTCAGCTATGTGACTCACTATACGAAAAGAATAAAAAGGGGACAACGCTTTAAGAAGCTTTCACTCCAGAACTACTGTACTTTCACATTATCTTTTTTTTTGTAAATTTAATTAGTGACTCTCAAGTCATTTTGTCACTTTCTGGGTTGAGGGTCTCTTGTGTCCCTCCTGGTTTCCCTTCCTATCGTAACAAGTTACGCTTATTTTGTAATCAGCTCTTCTCTGTGCGTTTAAATGCCAGTTTGCGATGACATCATTTGTGGGAGTATTACCTTGTGGAACTGGTGTACCTTGTATTTCCCTTAGTTAAGTCATCTATTTACTTCTTCATCAGTTTATTTCCCATTTTGGTCCCCTTATTTATTGTTTTTCTATGAGTAATATGTCGCCATTCATGGTCCCCCCCCTGGCTGGAGCCTGTAGTTAGCTGAGATAAGATCCAGCACCCCCCTGCCACCTTTGTGAAGATAAGCGGTTCAGAAAATGAATGCATAACATAATAGAAGCTTCAACCCAAGGCCATGAAGCATTTGATTATATAATTTCCGCAACCTGGTATCACATTGGATCGATTTCTTCTCATTGCTAGGAGACAAAAGTCCATTTCTGTCCACTTTTTGCATGTGCTCTTCCACGTTTTTTTTTTTTTTTTGGGAGGGGGGGCACAACGGGACGGGACAGTCTGACTACAGCTGCTGGTTGTATAAGACATTTATGCAGTAAAGCAGGTCAAGGGGCAATACTGTATATGCATGGTGGCCATGTATTTATAGTCTTAGGAAAGGAGACGGTAGGTCCAAAATACCCACCATGTCCTTTACATTCTTCATACTGAATCTGGTCTTTGTGTGGTCGAGGTGTATTGCTTCATATGGGTTGGCTTAATACCAGAGTAAACATGGCTCCAGAATTGTGTTGATAAGTAACACAATGGAAGTCTATGGAAAATTTCAGCTAAAAGTATACAATGACTTGCTAAGAGATCACTTTTCAGACCCATTTGGAGGATATTTTAGAACATTTCTACACAATATTGTAAAGCCAAGACGACAATAACACTTGGAAGTGACGTTTGAAAGTATGCATTTTCCAAACTGTGGGGGTGCTTGAGCACAAAATGCTAAAAAGGTCCTGTTTTAAAAGATAGCCATGGTTGTAATCATCCTCTTTATTAGCTATTCTATTCCAACCTTGTCATGCATATTGCTTAATGTGCTCTTGTTGTCGCCATTATTTGGCGACACAAGCGTGTTTGGCGGTGTGGCAGCACGCCACGTGAACCCCCCCGCCTTTTTGTTTTTGTCCCACAAAGAGCAGAAATTTGAAGCCTAACGATAGTCAGCACTAGATAATAAAACCATCATTATTGCAGGCGGATGTCAACGTCCACGCAAAATACTTCAATGTGGAGAAAAAGCGGTTAATATGTCGAAATTGCTTCTATCATAACGCCCCCCTTAGACGCTCTTAACGTGTGGCGGCGACTCCCTGGCAGGAAACAATGACCCTCTCCCACCTAAACAAAACATCTTAACTCATTTTAAATATGCCTATTTCTTGCTATGTCTAAATTTCTACACATTAAAGCTAAAAAAAATAAAGGGAGGAAAAAAAATGACATTCCAGACAATAAGACTTGACGATTTTGGACTCATTATGAAGTGAAGGAGAAAAAAAAGTGCATGTGGAGGAAAAGTGAAATAAAAATACAAACATTTAAAAAGAGTTTAAAAGGGATTACCTAGTTTGAGTGGAAAGCAGTCGCAAGTAGCAGCAAGAACAGGAGGAGGAGGACTAGTGGAAATAAGAGATGGAGACCCTTCCCATTTAACAAGCAAGGAGTCTGAGTGGAAATTTCCATGTGCCATGTGATGACGGCAGCTAGTGAAGCGTCATGTTACATTGCTGGCTGGTTAGTGGGTGGATGAGGGGGGGGTCACTATTCTGACACCCCAACAGAACCCCCTCCCACTATCAGAAAACCCCCCCTCTCAGTGTCATAAAGAGTTCTTCCTAATCTTTGCTTTTTCGGTTTCTTCCATGCAAAAACGTCAAGATGAATCCAAGAGAACTGCTTGGAGTTCATCTTCTTTATTTACATAAAGTTGAGGAAGTAGCATGACAAAATGTTGGGGCTTTTCCACCAATAACACACAAGGGAACTCATTTTGTGGATTCTTTTTTTGGGAGATCACGGTAACACTTCATTGTTGAAGTCCATAGAGAAAAGTAGTAGTAGTCGTAGTCGTAGTCGTAGTAGTAGTAGTAGTAGTAGTAGTAGTAGTAGTAGTAGTAGTAGTAGTAGTAGTAGTAGTAGTAGTAGTAGTCGTCGTCGTCGTCGTAGTAGTAGTAGTAGTAGTAGTGGTCGTAGTAGTGGTCGTAGTAGTAGTAGTAGTAGTGGTCGTAGTAGTAGTCCTAGTAGTAGTAGTAGTAGTCGTAGTAGTAGTCGTAGTAGTAGTCGTAGTAGTAGTCGTAGTAGTAGTCGTAGTTGTAGTAGTCGTAGTTGTAGTAGTCGTAGTTGTAGTAGTCGTAGTTGTAGTAGTCGTAGTTGTAGTAGTCGTAGTCGTAGTAGTCGTAGTCGTAGTAGTCGTAGTTGTAGTAGTCATAGTAGTAGTGGTCGTAGTGGTAGTAGTAGTTGTAGTGGTCGTAGTAGTAGTGGTCGTAGTGGTCGTAGTAGTAGTAGTGGTCGTAGTAGTAGTCGTTGTAGTCATAGTAGTCGTAGTAGTAGTCGTTGTAGTCGTTGTAGTCGTAGTAGTAGTAGTAGTAGTCGTCGTTGTAGTCGTAGTAGTAGTAGTAGTCGTCGTAGTAGTCGTCGTAGTAGTCGTCGTAGTAGTCGTCGTAGTAGTCGTTGTAGTAGTAGTAGTAGTAGTAGTAGTCGTAGTAGTCGTCGTAGTAGTCGTCGTAGTAGTCGTTGTAGTAGTAGTAGTAGTAGTAGTAGTCGTAGTCATAGTCGTAGTAGTCATAGTCGTAGTAGTCGTAGTAGTCATAGTCGTAGTAGTCATAGTCGTAGTAGTCGTAGTAGTCATAGTCGTAGTAGTCGTAGTAGTCATAGTCGTAGTAGTCGTAGTAGTCATAGTCGTAGTAGTCATAGTTGTAGTAGTCGTAGTAGTCATAGTCATAGTAGTCATAGTTGTAGTAGTCGTAGTAGTCATAGTCGTAGTAGTAGCAGTCGTAGTAGTAGTAGTTATGATATGAATATATTTCTCGGTCAAATAAACAAAGTCCATTTCAAAAATAAAGCAGTCAACTTTGGATCCCAAAATGGCCAATACATGACTAATGTTAAAAAAAAAACAGCATCTCACATGACAACGCAACAACTCCTTCAGCTGACAGCGATTAAATATTCCGGCATGTCATTTCAATGTCTCCAAGGCATTCAAGGTCAGCAGCAGAAGGAAAATCAATTCTTTTCAATACATCTCCATACATTAGAGTACCAGCATGTTGCTGTCTCTACACTCCGCGAAATGCGTCTAATTTTACTTCTACTAAACACATTTTATTACTATTAAACCACTAGTTATGTGTTACTTTGTTAATAGATGACGTATTAGAAGAAATAAATCATTTTTTTCCAATCCAATATCCTGTTATCGGTATTATTTTCAGAGGGTTTATAACTAATTCATTTGTTTTTAATTCATTTCAATGGGAAACGTGCACTCGACATCCAATCTCAGTCCCTGAACGAATTAAGATGGTATGTCGAGGTAACACTGTACATTGATTCCTACCCTTTTACCGCATTTTCACGACTATAAGGCGCACCGCATTATAAGGCACACCCTCAATGAATGACATTTTTTCCACATATAAGGCGCACTGTATTATAAGGCGCACTGTCTATTTTGGAGAAATTGTAAGACTTTTAAGTGCGCCTTATAGTTGTGAAAATACGGTAATTGCTATTGACTTCCAGGTATGAAGCACTGACTAGACAGTCACCTCTAGAGCCAGCCATTGTTGATGTTTTGGATTTTTTTGTATAAAATCTTGCAGTGGGGGAGGAGCTATATGATGGAAGATTTTGTAAACTAAGATGGCATCTGCATATTTAACAGTATTGTTTCAGTTCAGGCGTTTGTGTTTTTTTAATATCCGACAGTGGTGGTTTTTCGTTTTTGGTTTTCTATTTTTCCATATATAAGACGCACTGGATTATAATGCGCACTGTCTATTTTGGAGAAAATTTAAGACTTTTAGGTGTGCCTTATAGTCGTGAAAATACGGTACCTTGATCTGGTTGTGCTTTTCTACCAAATACATCTGTGCTTTAAGGCCCTATTTACATTAACTTGACAACACAGGAGGGCCCATCCGTATAATCACTAGCTGTTTTCCCTTCTCTCCGACATCTGTTTGACTCACTTAAAATGGAAAGAGGTTAGAGGAAAAGATCACAGCCCCCCAACATAGATTCGTCACCTCTGCTGAAATGACTGTTTGTCCAGATGGATCTTTTTACTATTTTTTTTTTGTTTTGTTGCTTCGATAACCTCTAAAAATAGCCTTAAAAAATAGAAAAGCTAAGTCTAGTAAATCCAATTCTTCCGGATGTGTTTACTCTTGCTGTCTTTTGTCATTGAACGTGAAGGTCTGGCAGCAGGTGGAAGAGTTAGTGGGAATATTCCGTCTTCAGGAATGTTGCCAAAGGGCAGAATTGGTGTCGTTGGGTCAATTCTCTGTTTAGTAATTCTCTATTGACACATTTTACTTCACTCTTCCTTACAATGTGATGTTGCTCATCGTTTACATTTATTCATTTTCCAAACCTACTATCCTCATTGAAGGGGTGCTGGAGCCGACCCCAGCCAACTATTTTCAACCAGCCTACCATGCATGTTTCTGGAACTGGAGTACCTGGTGAAAACCCACACAAAATTTCACTCATTGAGGGTCCTCGATCCCAGAACTGTGAGGCCGATGCCCTAACCCACTGGTGTCAAAGTGGCGGCCCGGGGGCCAAATTTGGCCCGCCGCATCATTTTGTGCGGCCCAAGAAAGTAAATCATGAGTGACAACTTTTTGTTTTAGGATCAAATTCAAATGGTTATAGATGTATATTACATTTCCTGATTTTCCTTTTTTAAATCAAACATTGCAATATTTTCAATCCAATTTTATTTCTTTTGTGTTTTTAGTTCAAAGCGCATTTTGTAAGATCTAAAAATAAATATATAGATATTTTCCGTTTTCCACTTTAATGTTGAACATAAGTAAAAAATATTTTGTTTCTATTTGAAATGAAAAACATGATTTAAAGAAAATTTCCATTACTTAGAAAAACGCTCAAATAAACATTGCTTTAGATCAAGGGTGTCTCATGTTGGTTTGTGGGCCGTTTTAACGTCAACTTGATTTAACATGGGCCGGACCATTTTAGATATAATATTTAGATTGTTTTTTTTATAAATGGATTAAAAGAACTGGATTAAAAGCCCTGAATATTCCGTTTTTTATAGATCCAAAACAGTGTTTATTTTAGCTTTTTTAAAATATATTTTTAGATTTTGAACTGAAAACACAGAAAAAATGATTTAAAAAATTCCAATTATTGATTTAAAAAGAGGAAAATCAGGAAAATTAATATACCTCTATACTCTTCATTTTAATTTGATTCTAAAACAGAAAGTCGGCACTCATGATTGACTTCCTCGGGCCACACAAAAAGATGCAGCGGGCCAGATTTAGCCCCCAGGCCGCCACTTTGACATGTCCTTTAGATCTATAAAAATTGACTAATTACGGCTTTTGATCCAGTTCTTTTAATCCAATTAAAAAATAAAAAATCTAAATATTATATCTAAAATAATCCGGCCCACATGAAATGGAGTTGACGTTAATGCGGTCCGCGAACCAACCCGAGTTTGACACCCTTGTCCTAACCATTCAGACAGCAATGTGACTTTTCTTTCATTTTAATTTGAATTTAAAGCAACAAACCCTCCCAAATTCATCGGCGGTGCCCCTCATACAACAATACCACGAGGCCTCGCCATAATTTGCCTATTCTTCCGCTTCTCCGCTTCAGTTATTAATTTCTGAAGACCCCTTACATAAGGCCTTACGCAATCTGTTTTTGGGACCCTTTAGGGGTCCGGAGGCACCTCGTTGACGGACTAAAACCCAAACAGGCGCCCAACTGTCATCCGGTTTTAGGAGGACCACCGCCACGACACGCACGTGTACAATATCCGTTTTTGCGAAAACAGGGAATGTGCAGATGGCGCCGGGTGAACGCTGTTTGTCGCTTATGACGCAGCGGGAGTCCTTGACAGCTTTGTTATTCTTTGCATTTTTTTTGGAGAAAGCAGAATCCACTTGCCGTTTGTTGACATACAGTGTTCCCTCGCTACTTCGCGGTTCAGCTACCGCGGACTCAGAGCTTCACGGATTTTTTGGGGAGAAAAAAAATACAAATATTACATTGAAACAATATTTTTTACAGTTTTTTTTGTTATAACATGAATTTCGCTCTCTCTACTCGTATTCTATATGGTGTACTGTAAACAGGGGGGTAAAAAAAGATTTTTTTTTTAAAACACAATAAAAAATTTAAAAAAAAAATTGAATTAAATTCAAATTAAGGATTTTTGAAGGGGAATCCCTACTTGGCGGAAATTCACTTATCGCGGGTGGTTCCGGTCCCCATTAACCACGATAACCGAGGGAACACCGTACATCAAAAAACTGATGACAATAAATTCTGCATGAATACGACGAATGTAAACCATCTGAGCCATGAATGATTGGTTTTACCGATTTGTACCAGTTATTCATGTGACTATGTTTACTACTACTGTATTTTCACGACTATAAGGCGCACATAAAAGTCTTAAATGTTCTCCTTTTTCCGAGTAATGCTTGTTTCCGCCGTTAATACAGACGCCTGGCGCTGTGAGAGCTCAGCTCACCCAGCATCTACCTTCCTCTGCAGTGCGGAAGTGCGTGACGTATCTCTAGTGCGCAAAGAACCTTTTTCATTTCTATCATTAAATATCTGGTGCATCCATTATTCAATATGTTTGGTGAAAAGCGAAAGGCTGAAAAGTGAGGGAGGTGCAAGGAAGAGGCTAGCCATTTCATTTGAAACCAAAGTGGCAAAAATAAAGAAGCTTGATGCACGTGAGAAAGTGGTGAGCATTGCACAGGAATACTACAACTTGAATCGTTCCACTAGTACCATTTATAAACAGAAAGATCAAGCAGCAGGACCCAAATATTGTACGTTGCACAAAGGTTGCAAATCAATTGAATGATGCCATACAGTGCTACCGCATTTATGATGAAAAAAAGAAGAAAACTGTGCAATTGTCATTAGATAGCTTCTTTCGGCCACTTTCTCGTAAATCTCTCTCCATCTCTCTAATGTATGTATACACAGTACTGTATGTATTCTCTCCATTTTATTCAATGTTTTTTTTTCAGTACAAACCAATGCAGGTTACTTATACAAGTCTTAAACATACAAATGCACTTATATAAACAAACCTTCAATATACTTATACAGGCCTTAAACATAAATTATAATACAAAATATAGCACTGAATCAACTTCAATTTTAACAATTTCAACTTATGAACACTTTCAACTTATGAACAAGTGCTCGGAACCTAACTCGTTCGTAAGTAGGGGAGCAGCGTCTGTACTGTACATAACAGCTGAGCTTTGTCAAAAAACGGTAGATGGTGCAACGTTGGCTTCTTATAGAGTAAATCTTTGAGGAAAAATGCTTGATAAAGCGGTTCAGAAAATAAAAAAGATGAATAATCATTATTATTGCTGAGCTTTGTCAGTGGCAGTTATATATGGTGCAGAGTTAACTCCTTGAAAAGTAGATCTTGCAAAAACTGCATTAAGTCACATGGGATACCTTTCCACAAATTTGCTATGTTACAAGTGCAATCAGTAGATTGCAGTCATGCGCTGCTCGTTTTCGCAACCCAACCCCCGTTGCTTCGTCTCTGTGTCCGTAAAACAAAAAGTTGTCACCCACAGTGCAGCGAGTGGCCCTCCCTCCAGGATCCCTTTGTCCATCCTTGAATTTTCAAAGTAAATCCAGTGAGGTTGGCTCATTGAAAAGTAGCAAAAAAAGTGTGAGTGCACCCCCGCCACCCAAGTGAGGAGAAAGCGCTTCAGATAATGAATAGATGAATATTATCTCATGCTGCCGTGTTCAATTCCTATACGTTTATACAGAAAATTTTTGCTTTTGCAGCATGGCATCGCTTTTTTAGTGTTATTTCAGCAGTGGTGGGCCGTCAGGACCTTCAAGGCCTTCGCTGCTGGCCTAAGAAATATCTGAATTATATATTATATTTTGTCCATCAATACTTTTATTAAATAATTCCGAATTATCTGTTGGATTCTTTTCATTGCTTTCCTCCTGGTTGCACTGCTTCCAGATGTGTGTTTTCATATTGAAGCATTTAACCAATCACAATTCAGCCTTTTTTTTTTGGTTGCCAGGGTCAGAAATCTGCCTCAAGGCCTTCACAATCAGTTCTGCAGGCTCTGCTGTATTAAACAAGCGTCGATAAGACTGTTTCTTTAACCAATCAGAATTCGATTTGGTGACATCAAGGCCTTCTCGCAGGCGTAGGGATACATCATCGCTTTCACCAACTATGATTGGCTAGCCAGAATGAGCCAGCTAAAGCTTGCAAGCCATTTTCCAGACTTTTCAAGAAAAAAAAGCTGGACATCATTAAGAAAAGTCGGACACCTCCAAAGCAAGCAAGCCTGTCGCAAACCCAAGAACAAAAATTTTCAGCAATAAATCGAATAAAAATGCCAGAAATACGACAGGATAGGGTCAACTTTCAGCATTAGCTTCGATGGCGATAGAAAAGAAGGAAGAAAGAAAGGAGGATTGATATTGCGTACAGTTAAAAAGGATTTTTGGTGAGTAAAATATGGCTATATTCCTAAATAATATTTCAATTGTATGAAGTTATTATTGATGATTTTTTTATGTGTCACAGCTGTAGCTGCAGTAGAGGTTTTATAGCCATAAAAATACTTTTTGAGGGTTGAAATTAATTTGCTGTGAAAGCACTGCTCGAGCTATTATCAGAGTTAGAAAGAATACATCATTTGTACATTTTCATTTCTTTCAAATGAACGTAATGTATAATAGCTTTTGCATTTTTATGAATTCATTTGTCCCAAAAATATTGGGCAGAATGTCCCAGGTGATGTGTTTTTCTGCCAGTAACTGCGGTTAGTTGGCAGGCAGGCAGGTCAATCCCGGGTTGTCAGCACGCCGCCGCTCCTTCCTGTGAAAGTGTCCCTTGTCAAAGCACACAAATGGGGATTTGTCCCATGGGACGGACGTCATGCGCTAGTTGTTTGGCCAAATTGTGTTGCCGCTCCAAAGGCTGACATGCTTCCTTCCATGCGAGCAAGTTTTCAAGCAACACCTTGTACTTTTCCACCACATTGCTAAATGACTAATTTTGAAGCTTTGATTGAGTCTTATCAACTTTTGTTTTGTTTTTCCTCCTCCTTCTTTCTTCAGGGGCACCTTGAAGCCTTCAAATGATATGCTTCTTAAGAGGAGTGAGTATATGACCAATTTCCATTGGTTCACCTCCACTCTCTTGTCCTTGCAGTATTTTTGGCCAGAGGTGAGAAATGCACTCACGCTATGCCTTTATGTAATCACATTTTTGTATTTTTTATTTAGCGTATGACGCACATGGCCTTATCACCTGGGATGCTTGTCACTTTAAGCCAGGGGTGTCAAACTCCCTTTGGTCTGCGGGCCGAATCCAGCTTAATTTGAGATCAAGAGGGCCGGACCAGTAAGTAAACTCATTGCAAAATTACATAGAACTATCAATAAGCCCACTCTTTTCCTTTGTATTAGTCACTAATACTAATAACTAGTGCAAAGAATGAGTAAATTATCAAAATGTTTATTAAAAGAAATTTCCTTTTACATTATGAACAATATATTATGAACAAGAGAATAACAAGAACATAAATAAATGTTAATTCATGTTGTCTGCACGTACTAAAACACTGCGTCCCCTAGCGGATAATACAAGAACTAAAAAATTTAAAGAAAATTCTTTTTTTTTTAATACAGTGCAGCTTTCTTCCCCGGGCCGTACCAAACCACCAGACGGGCCGGATCCGGCCCGCGGGCCGTATGTTTGACACCACTGCGTTAAGCTCGTGTTTGTCTGGCCACTTGGAAAGCAAATGGATTGTAAAGGTTAGTAAAAATGACAAGATCTAAACAAGTTCAGCCTACGTTGCACTTTTTAGCTCTAACACTAGATGGAGATAGCCACTTAAATCCAACTTCTCAATACCTGAGAGGTCAAAACCTGACATTTTAATATTAATGATAAAAACAGTCGAATTTATTTTCAGCAGACTAACTGAGGATATAACCATATTTTCTCGCATATAAGCTGCACCCTTAAAATTGCCTTAAAATCATTGAATTTCCCCGAAAAGTGAGTTTTTTCATGAAAATCTGGTTTATTTCTTTCTTAAATTTAATTTGTAGACATTAAAATACATTTTGTTTATCATTTTATCTGTTTCTCTTTTCTCTATTTTGAAATCAATTGTATCGGCCGCTTTGTCTTGCGTTAAGGCGCTTTGTACATGTCAAGTCTAATTTGTGTGCATATAAGCCTTACCCTCGATTCAGTCATCATTTTTTAGCCACAAATACGGCATTTTTGCGAGAAATTATGGTAAAGATTGATTTGTCTAATAAGGATGGCCAAAAAATTAATAGCGATATCTTTAATGTCCACACGGAGGCAATGTTGCACCACATTTAGTCCCTGAAAAGATGTATTATATACATCGATATTTTTTTCTTTCTTCAAAAAACGACAGTATAGTAAGGTTTTTTCTTCAAAAAGCGACATAGTATATTAAGGCTTTTTTCTTTGAAAAAACGACATAGTATATTAAGGCTTTTTTCTTTGAAAAAACGACATAGTATATTGAGGCTTTTTTCTTTGAAAAAACGACATAGTATAGTAAGGCTGTTTTTAAAAAAATGACAGTATGGTAAGGCTTTTTTCCTTTAAAAATGACAGTATAGTAAGGCCTTGTTTCTTTAAAAGAAAACAGTATAGTAAGGCTTGTTTTCTTCAATATGGCATGACAATATATGGGCGTGGTTACATCCATTGCCGACGCATCTGTTTTAATTACCGCACATGCGCAGTATGCAGTCCTTTCCACTAGCCTTTCCTGTGCGGATCGACGAGAACGCCAACGAGGTAAGTGCGTTTTTATCACGCTAAAGGTAGATTTTTTTAGGAATCCATTGAGCCTAAAGTGCGAAAAGATTTGTTCGTGTAATGCTAGTTTGAACACACCGTCGACATTTAAGTTTCGGCTCCATCTCCCCACCTGTGTGCCGTAATGTGACTAGTTAGCTTAGCATTCACGTCACGACGACGCTTACCATTTGACTTGAAAAGTATGTTTTTCGTTATCTTTCCTTTACTTAGTCGCGTTCAAAGACTTTTAACATGCTGATGTGTTGTATGCAATGGTAGTTTTCATTGCGAATGCTCAACACTCCTTTCCAATTTGCAATTCTTATGTTTTCTACCCCCACCCAAAAAAAAACCATTGATACAAACATTGTTAAGCCACTCTTTCAGTTAGCCGTCAACGTCATCGCGTAGCACTCACTAACTTATTTTGATCGTTTATTCAATTGCAAGATTTCCATTTCCTATAATAATGGTTTGGCAACTTCCAGATAGCTTGGTTAAATCAAGTTATCCTTTTTTAGCATTAAGTTGCAGCGCCTCCCATCACCCCCTTGTGGTGAAGAGTGGAAACTGCGCCAGATCAAGGTAAAACTAGAGCACCTAAGCCTATCTATTGAATGTCCTGTCTCTATATATTCTAAGTGTCTTTTTCTTGTTATTGCACGCAACAGGTTGGCGTCCAGACTCTGTGGGGAGGTCTCCTGCAAGTTCCCCACTTGAAGAATTCTGGCTTCTGGAAGGAGAATGTATTTGTTTGTGGAATATGCAACTCAAATAAAATCTTAAAGCATCTTTACAATCTTGTGTGACTGAGACCTATATCCATCCACCATGGTGAGGTTTCATTGGATGTAATTTACTTTTGCCCTCTATATAGGAAAAGTCCACATTTTTCTGGCAAAGTGAGAAGCTAGACCTCCTAAGGTAAGTGTCTTTTTTTTCCAATAAAAGATTGGTAACTTCATTTAATGTCAGTAATTCTAAGTGTTTATCCCTTTGGTAATTTCTCTATTTATCCTCTAATAATATTTCAAATTTGCTAAGTGTCAATCCTTTGTTATCTTTTGTTTTTCTTTCTTATTATCTTCTAAGTTTATATCCTCTAATTCTTCAATCCTTTATTTTTCCTTCTTTAAATCAGTTTTTCCTATCTATTTATCCTATTTTTCTCATCATTGTCCTTCAATTCTGTTTTTTTTCTTCTAAGCATTTTTCCTATCTATTCTCAAATTTTCTCATCCTGTTGATCTTCTGTAGTTTCTCTAATATTTCAGATTTGCTAAGTGTAACCCTCATTTTTTCAACTATTTATCTTCTAGTATATCTTTGAGTATTGTTTTATATATCTTCTAATTCTATTTTTTCCTATCTTTAATTTTTCTGTTTTTTTCTTTTAAGTATTTTGCCTATCTGTTTATCCTCAAATTTCCTCATCCTGTTTGCCTGCTATATATTTATCCTCTAATATTTTTCATCCCGTTTTTCCTTGTTTATCTTCATTTTTCTTCTATGTGCTTATCCTCTTTTCTTCAAAGTATTTATTCCTTAACTTCATTGTTCTTCTATGTGTTTATCCTCTTGTTTTTCTTCTAAGTATTCATTCCTTATCTTCATTTTTCTTCTAAATGTTTATTATTTTTGTTTTTACTCCCAAGTATTTTTTATCCTTAGATTTATAAGTTTATTTTCTAACAATTTTGTTCCTTTAATATGTCTAAGTGTACTTTTCTTTTTTGTCTGCAGGTGGAGATAAGACTGACTACACCAATCAACACTCCTAAGTGCAAGATGTAAACCATTTTCCTGTTAATAAAGAGACAAATATACTTTGCAAGGTCTTTTATTTTGAAAAACTTTGGAGATAGAACAAACACTTCCTCTAGTCACCAGCAGGAAATCTGGAAAATAAAAGCCTCAGCTTTTATTTTGAAAAAGTTTGTAGATTGGTTCCCGTTGGTGCTCCAGCATCGTAAAAAATCGAATCTTCTCCACCCCCTGGTGGAGAAGATTCGAAAACTGAAAAGGGGGGTTAGTACACAGTTAGTTGAAAAAACAATGAGAAGGGCTCACCTTTTATTTTGAAAAACTTAATAGATTAGCTCCCCTTGGTGTTCCAGCATCGTAAAATCAAATCTTCTCCACCTCCTGGTGGAATTCTGAAAAACAAAAAGGGGTCAATACACAAAGTTAAGTAAAAAAACATTCACAAGAACTTACCTTTTATTTTGAAAATATCTCACAATGGGGGGTGTCTGAGCCTATCTCTAAATAGGCAGGAAACCTGGTCCCCTTGGCTGGAATTCTGAAAAAAGGGGGTCAATACACAAAGTTAAATAGGAAACCATTGCAGTGTCTTACCTTTTATTTTGAAAAAACATTTGCAAAGTCTTACCTTTTATTTTGAAAAATGTAGACTGGGTGTCTGGGCCTATCTGTACATAGGTAGGAAACATGGTCCCCCTTGGGTGGAGTTCTGAAAAAAAAGGTCAATACACAAAGTGAGGTGCAAGTAAGATTTTACCCCAGATCTTTTAGTTTGGAGATGGGTTCAGGTTTAACACCCAGCACTTATTTTATTTAAACTGGTCAAAAATAACCAAGCTATTGTTGATTGTTTTATCAAGACCACATTTAAAATTAAAAGGTACATAATCTATAAGTGTACTATTTACACCTACACTGAAAGCATGTGTTGTTGCTATTAAAAATGAAAAAAGAAACTAGACCAATTGCACAAAGCCTTTTTGGGATTTTTTTCTTTAAAGACATTTAATGTCAGTACAATTTTAAGTTTATGCTCTAATGTTTATTTCTTCAATGAAGGGAAAAGGTACATATTTTACAAGTGCACCATTTACTCCTTACACCTGCATTGAAGGCATTTGTGTTGTTGCTATTAAAAAAACTAAGCCAATTGCACAACGCTTTTTGGGGATTTTTTTTCTTTAAAAAACGACAGTATAGTAAGTCTTTTAATGTCAGTACAATTCTAAGTATTTATTTCTCTAACTATTTATCCTTCAATTAATAAATGTAATGCTCTTATTATTCCTTTAATTTTTCTAACTAATCTTCATTTTTTTTCAATTTAGTGAATGGAAAAGGTACATATTCTTTAAGTGTACCATTTACTCCTTACACCTGCACTGAAGGCATTTGTGTTGTTGCTATTGAAATTATAAAAAAAAGCCAATTGCACTTGGGCATTTTTGGGTATTTTTTTTCTTAAAAAACGACAGAATAGTAAAGCTTTTTTTTTAAACGACATGGTATAGTAAGTCTTTTTTTTTTCTAATAAAAAACAAGCCAATTGTGCAAAGCTTTGAATACTGAACGCTGACGTTTAATCGTTATATGGTTAGAGAAAATAGAAAGTATTTAAAAATAATGGATAGCTGAAATTGAAACCATTAAGAAATGACTGACTTTACTGACCAACAGCTCGTTATGGCGTCGACAAGCTGCTCCTTCTGTCCTCATTCTTGATGTTTCCCAGCAGTCGGTGATCGTTGAGGGACTGAAACACAATGGAAGGATTTCTTTTTAGACATCAAGAGCTACAGGTAACGCAATGTAGCAAACACAAATGTTTGCTAGCAAGTTGGCTAACTTGCTAGCAAACATTTGTGTTAGCATCGGCGTGGAGCTACATCACGTCCATGAAGCACACTCCCGTCAAAACGCACTCTGAAAATGAGAAAAGGGGCTACGAAACCTCCAAAAGACAAAGTACCGAACGCGCTGCATTGTCCTGGAAGGGGGTTTATCGGGACTTTCTTCGAGAAATGGTCAATCTTGAGCAGGACAGCAGTCCAAACGCGTACAGCCTCCGGCTGATCAGCCATTTTAGAAAATGGTGTCGGTTATTTAAACTCTAACCTCGGCCACGCCTATTAAACATAGACACAAAAAAATAGATCTGTGACTTCGTCAAGGTTCTATAAAAAGGCCACGCCCACAACTCACCAAGTCATTTCTTTGGAATCCCACAAAGTCCATCACAGTGAAGGACCGGAAGGACCTGCAGCAGAGAAAAGTCCCAAATTTCACATATTACAAATTCCAAGGTTGCAATGTGTTTTCTTATCCATATTTGTTTGTTAAAGGTTTTATAGATATAAAAAAATCCTTATCACGTGATGCACGGTGATCCACGTGGGATTACAAAGATCTGCTATTTTTAACAGACGTTGTCTCTCTAGGCAGTTTTTGGGAATATTGAAACACGATAAAAATCTATATATATCAATCTTTGGCGGGATTTAGTAAAAATAATGGTTTTCTTAAGGCAATTTTGCATCAAATAGGGTTACAATGAAATCAATAAGAGTACTCCATCTTTCGATAAACTTACTCCTAAATGTTGTTCCAGGCTCTTCGCGTTAATGTGGTTTGAGTAAGTATTGTAATCGCTTTTCGCAATGTATTTGTTGTTATTTCCACGAGTTAAAGTCCCGTACAAGGCTCTCGAGTATTTTGATGTCGCTTGGTGGAGCGACATTGGCGTTTATCTTGAACACGCTTGAGCTGGCTAATGCTAAAGTAGCATTAATAGTCCACAATGTCCATTTGATTTCAAGTTTTGCTGCTCCCATTCATGCCGTGACAATGAGAGAATGGTGGCTCCACGTCGGCTTGATGTGCATCCCGTTGCTGGCTGTCTACTTGCATATTCCGCCGCCTCAGCTGTCACCTGCCCTGGTCAAGTGGCATAATGCCGGCCGACGCTTCAGCTTTAGGGGCAAGGACATTTTCTACAGAGGTATGTAAAACCCTCCTATTTAAAATGTAGTCCTCCAAAACAGGCATTGTATTTCATCACCACTGCCTCACCGGGTAAATAGGTGTGATTTAAACATTACTATACTATGTCGTTTTTTTTTAAGAGAAAAATATTACTATACTATGTCGTTTTTTTGGTAGTTTGGAGCATTGTTTAATATTTGCACAATGCAGGGGTAGGGAACCTATGGCTCGGGAGCCGTGTGTGGCTCTTTAGATGGGTGTATATGACTCCAATTTTAAAAATCATAATTTTCATTACTCTTCTGCATGCATACTCCCATTGATACACATTGATTAGCAACAGTGAAATAATGTAAAGAATTCAGACTTTTTTTTACTTTCAAAGTGGTGAAATAAATAAATGCTCACATTTTCATGTATTTTTACTTTTAAATTCTGAGTATGGCTCTCAAGGAGTAATGTTTGAAAATATGAATTGTTTATGGCTGTCTTTGTCAAAAAGGTTCCCGACCCCTGGCACAAGGCATTTGTTGAGGTACTACCAACGCTCACACTGTTGAAAACAAGATGTTATTATTGATAATCTAATTCATTTAATTTTCAAAATAGATTGGATGAACTGCCAAAGTAGGCCAGTGAATTAAAAATGGACTAAAACTGTACCGCATTCAAGTAGTGCATGAAGCATTGATCCTTTTGCGCCGTCTCCCCAACAGACTCTCGCGGCGCCTTGGGAAGCTCTGACGTGGTGGTCCTCCTCCACGGTTTCCCCACGTCCAGCTACGACTGGTACAAGGTTGGAGCCACGTGACAGGTTTTGCTTGAAAAGATTCCATTTTCAAAAAAACACAATTGCCACAACAGATTTGGGAGCCTCTCACTCAGCGATTCAACCGGGTCATAGCACTGGACTTCTTGGGCTTTGGCTTCAGTGACAAACCTGTAAGTGAATCATCATCAATCATTTGGTTAAATGTTACTACAGATTTTTCTTCTACTAATCCACTCAGCGACCGCACAAGTACTCCATCTTCGAGCAGGCCAGTGCAGTGGAGACACTGGTGGCCCACCTGGGTCTGGCCAACCAGCGCATCAACCTGCTGTCACATGACTACGGTGATACAGTGGCCCTGGAGCTTCTATACAGGTCCACTTCACCATGGTTACTTTTGGCGAGGTCTACACACATTGGACACACATTTGAGTGTGTTGTCATTTGAACAGGAGCAACCAGAACCGCACGGGTCACTTGACCATCAACAGTCTGTGCCTTTCCAATGGAGGTGCGTATCTAGCTCTAGAGCAGGGGTGGGCAAACTTTTCGGCCCGGAGGTCACATTGGCTTTAAAAATTTGACAGATGGGCTTGGTCAGCATAAGATATGATACATATAAAAAAGTGCGTCCGTTAACAGTACATATGAAACATTAACAGAAAAAAAGGCCTAAAGTATTAACATACTCATCATTAAAGTAAAAAGTACAAAGTAAAGTAAAAAGGAATGTATTAAGAAATATTAAAATGTAATTTTAAAAAAGATAGAGGGGCTGTAAAACACGAAAAACAAAGAGTGGAGAGAGCTACTGCCACTGGCTTCCGTGTAACGGCGCCATCTTGGGAAAAAATAAATTTGGACAACGTTGGCGAGCCGGATTAAAAAGCCTGACGGGCCATTTGTGGTCCGTGGGCCGTAGTTTGCCTACCCCTGCTCTATAGCGTATTTAATTAACCCCAGTGCTTTATTCTGATTGACTCCAATAGGTCTATTTCCCGAAACTCATCACCCTCGCCTGCTGCAGATGGTAAGTCCCGCCTGGTCCTATTGCAAATGGAATTCGACACAACAGCCAGATCTGTTTGGTCTTTTTAAAAGCTTCTCAAAGACTCGTGGTTTTTGGCTCCCTTCCTCATGCGGCTCACTAACTACTACATCTTCCAAAAGGGGTTAGTGCTCATTTAATTTTTATCCTATGCCAAAGAACCTCACCTTGACTGCTTCTGTATTCACACGCAGGATCGCGGAGGTCTTCGGACCGTACACTCAGCCGACCGATGCGGAGTTCTGGGACATGTGGACTTCTTTACGCTACAACGACGGCAACCTAGTTTTGGACAGGTGTGTTTCCACTTGATGAGAATGTTGGAAATCAGCAGCTCTTCAATTGACATTTTTTCTCTTTCAGTGTTCTACAGTACATCAACCAGAGATTAAAGCACAGAGAAAGATGGGTCGGCGCACTTACCTCCACTTTAGTGCCACGTAGGTGACATCGCGCCATACAATGTAGTTCTCTCTGTGATGCCTTGACGTCCTGGTCTTCCAGTGCACCTGATTTATGGCCCACTGGACCCAGTTAACCCCCACCCACAATTTATCCAGCATTACCGGTAAGTTTTCCGCCATTCCAGGTGTGCCGTTCCGGTCTAGTTAACGTGTTTGTGTGCTTTTCTCGCAGGCGGCTAGTGCGGAGGTCGACCGTCAGCGTGCTAGATGAGCACATCAGTCATTACCCGCAACTTGAAGATCCCACGGGCTTCCTTAACGCTTATTTTAACTTCATTCACTCATTTTGATCTAGAGAATCAATGAGCAAATAAATAGTTTTGTAAGACATTTTTATCTGGACTGATATTTATTTTCGTAATATAATTAAGGTGCTTTGACAATGAAAGACATCAAAAATGAGTGACCATCATGTTCTAGCAGTTGACGCGGATTGGAAATCTATTACCGTAGATGGCAACCAATGAGTTTAGAGAAAATCAACAATTTATCCCACAGATGCCAGGACGATGTCGACGACTGTTTCCTCGTCGCTGCGGACAGTCACCTGCATGGTGACGCCGTCGGCCAGCGCCAGGCGAGCGCGGACTAGCGTGTCATGACCTCCTCGGAAAACACCTAAGTAAAAAAAAATAAAATAAATAAAATTTCAATCTACAGACAATCCTCTACTTACGAACGAGTTCCGTTCCAAGCGCATGTTAATAAGTTGAAATTGTTCAAATTGAATTTGATTCAGTACTATCTTTTGTAATTCTAAATTATGTTTAAGGCCTATATAAGTATATTGAAGGTTTATATAAGTGCATTTGTATGTTTAAGGCTTGTATAAGTAACCAGCATTGGTTTGTTCTGAAAAAAAAACATTTAAAATAAAATGGAGAGAATACATACATTAGATTTACGAGAAACTGGCCGAAAGAAGCTATCTAATGAAGATTGTTTTCTTTTTTTTCATCATAAATGATGCGGTAGCACTGTATGGCATCATTGAATTGATTTGCAACGTTCAATATTTGCGCTGTACTTTGCGTGCTTCCGCACTGCAGAGGAAGGTAGATGCTGGGTGAGCTGAGTTCTCACAGCGCCAGGCGTCAGTATCAGCGACGGAAAGAAGCACTACTCGGAAAAAGGCGAAAAATCGAACTTACCAATATTTTTCGACGTAAACGCAATTTGCAGAAATGTTCTTACGTACCGTTTGTTGGTAAATTGAAAGTTCATATGTAGGGGAGCGTCTGTATAACATAACTAAACCCACACCAAATTGTATTCCAACAAGACACACCTGAGAGGAAGAGGACGTGCGAGTTCTTGTTTTCCGGTACTTTGTCCGAGCGTTCACATGGCTGCATCCCCAAGAAGCTGACAATGTTTTTGACTGCCTCTGTAGCGAGAGAAAAAGAAAAAAAATGTCCATAAGAAAGGTCACAAGGATTAGGTCGTGTTTCCATGTACCGTCTAGAGTTCGAACGGACGCCAGTGCGAACGTCTCCTCTTTCTCAAACTCGTCTCCCACTTCTTCCCACGCTGCTCCAAAGTTGGGCTTTAGAACCTTCTGTACATGGTCTGCAACAGTCACCTCTAGATCCTCCAACTGCAAAAAAATGATGACTACAATGTCATTTTATGCCCAAAACAGTTTTGTGGCAAAAAGTTGATGCCCATAAAACCTGTGACCGGTCGTTTGGTCACCAGTAAAATGATGACTGAGAGTTTATCGTTGAAACCAGCTCTCAAAATTATATTCATTAGAGAGTTTAATATCTAAGAGAGAGAGGATTGATTGATAACTTTATAACTTTATAGTACTGTTTAATATCTAAGTTCTGTTTAATATCTAAGTACTGTTTAATATCTAAGTTCTGTTTAATATCAAAGTACTGTTTAATATCTAAGTACTGTTTAATATCTAAGTATTGTTGAAAGCAGCTCTCAAAATTATATTCATGAGTTTAATATCTAAATATCTACTGTATTCAACAGTACATAGATATTAAACTCTCTCATGAATCAACAGTAGATATTTAGATATTAAACTCTCCCCCATGAATATAATTTTGAGAGCTAGTTTCAACAGTACTTAGATATTAAACAGTACTTAGATATTAAACTCTCTCTCATGAATATGATTGTGAAAGCTGGTTTAAACAGTAAACTCTGTCACCATTTGACCGGCGACCAAACGTCCGAGCACCATAAAACCAAACAATCACCAATTTACCTTACAATAAAAATAATATTCTTAATTCTATCCGCTATTGTCATCGGCGCCTCGTTACTTACCACATACTCGTCGTCGTAACCGTCGTCGTCTGGCTCTCCTGTGTTGGGGTCGCAGTCCCGGACCAGGTATTTCATGGTGCAGCTAAACGTGCACGACACGGCCGATGGGTCGTCTTCGGGCAGGCGCACCAGAGTGTAGCATGAGCCGGGCTGGCTGTACGGCAGGCTGGCGGCGGGAATGTATTGGACCACCTCGTACGATTCTGATGGCTCCATTTGAACGAGAACCTGCCGCGGCGAGCAGAGTGACGGCGTTAGTCCGTGGCGAGGGAGGGCGTCTTATCGCGGAAAATCGACGAGCTCGGAACCTTCTGGAGGAGCTGGTCGTTGAGCGTGTTGGTGCAGTCGAACTGGAACACCATGTGGCCGGAAAATGTGTGTTTGATGCAGCGCACCACGTACTCCGTCTCGGCTTCCGTCAGCTGGACCGGCTCGGCCGATTTGAAGAGGGGTCCCAGACCGCGGAACTCGGGGATGGCCGCCAGTTGTTCTGAGAGGGGAGGACGTCAGGCTCACATTGCGAGAAATAAAAAAAAAAATAGAAAAACCTGTCCTGCGTTGAGACGAGTCATTACCTTGATAGATGTCCTGGCGTGATGGCGCCAACTTTTCCGGGAGCTTGCTGGTCACCGCCGGAACAATTTCTGGAAAGAAGCGACATATTTGAAGACAACAAAAACACAAAAATCCTCATAATTGACCGATTTTTTTTTTTGGGAGGGAGATTCACAATCTGTACTGTAATTCTAATATTTGCCCTAATATTTGCCGGCATCCATGCTCCAGCATTAGTGAAATTCCACCCGCATTAAGTTTATTTTGTTATCATTCATCCAGTATTTTATTATTATTTGACCTCGTGATGAAAACAGCACTTTTGCTGGTTTAAAATGTCATCTCCAGTTTTAAAAATGCTTTAATTTTCCCATTTAAAATGTAACTTACCGTATTTTCACGACTATAAGGCGCACCGCATTATAAGACGCACCCTCAATGAATGACATTTTTCCATATATAAGGCGCACTGTATTATAAAGCGCACTGTATTATAAGGCGCACTGTATTATAAGGCGCACTGTATTATAAGGCGCACTGTATTATAAGGCGCACTCTATTATAAGGCGCACTGTATTATAAGGCGCACTGTATTATAAGGCGCACTGTATTATAAGGCGCACTGTCTATTTTGGAGAAAATTTAAGACTGCGCCTTATAGTCGTGAAAATACGGTAATATGATTTTCTCCTTCAAGCTACCATACGAGTTCCACAATTTGACTGTAGTTGCTCATTTTTTTGGTGCTTCTAGTCATGTGGTTGATTGTTAAGAAAAAGAAACTGACCTGTTTTCTGTTCTGTGATGGGCGTAGTGGCGAGGGGAACCGACTTCATGTCAAATGGTTTCTCCAAGGGATCCAGAGTGTATTGGTGCAGTGACTTCTCAAGACCCGGGACGGATACCGACAAACCTGATGAACGTGGCATCCATTTGAGATCAATGTCGGTGTCACCCAATGACCAAAGAAGCTCTATAATCTCACCATTGAATATGTAGGCGGCATTGAGAGCCTTCTGCTTCTGCTGCAGCACGTTCATGTAAAACGTGGCTCTATCCCGCACCTCGTCGTCACTGTCCATCATGCACCTGAAAAGCCGCCATTTCTTAGCGTTTAGTCTGGAAGCGCATGTGTAAAAAAAAAAAAAAAACGCCTACCTCTGCATGAGGACGAGAACACTTGGCAGCAGGTCATCGTTCTGAGCTCCAAATTTGGCCAAAGCGCTGACGGCCGCTGGGAAAGAACAAAAAATCTCTTTGAATTTAAATTCAAACAAAAATAACTGAAAGAGGCAGCGTTTTAAAGCGTTTCTGACCAGCTCGCACGGCCTCGCTCTCCAGCACCACTCGGTTGAAGATAAAGCGGATGTACTTGGACGGCTGCGGGGTACGCGGCCCCTCTTTGCCCAGCAGGTGCAGAATCTTGGTGGCCAGCACTGTGTGCTCGCAGTCCTCGATGAACTCGCACAGGTGCGCCAGGCCCGTTTCTTTGCTCTCCGGGTTCTCCTCGATGATGCCGATGATGCAGTCCACGATGGCGCGCTTATACTCAAAGCCCCCCTTGGAAACACGCAGAAAAAGGGGCGTGAGGAGGAGCTCGCCGGTGGAGGCGCTTCCTTGGCTACTTACGTCGTCTCTCAGCATGTTGGAAAGGAAGTTCATCATGACGCCGTGCTTCCTGGGATATTTCTGACACAGGGCGCTGATGGCCTGCACCACCACCACCTGGAACAAATGGCAAGCGTCACTCATGGCAGGGATGCCCGGACGTTTGGTGGCCCGGACGTTTGGTGGCCCGGACGTTTGGTGGCCCGGACGTTTGGTGGCCCGGACGTTTGGTGGCCCGGACGTTTGGTGGCCCGGACGTTTGGTGGCCCGGACGTTTGGTGGCCCGGACGTTTGGTGGTCCGGACGTTTGGTGGCCCGGACGTTTGGTGGGCCGGACGTTTGGTCGCCGGACGTTTGGTCGCCGGACGTTTGGTCACCCGTCAAATGGTGGCAGAGTTTATTGTTGAAGCCAGCTCTCAAAATTATATTCATGAGAGAGTTTAATATATAAGTACTGTTTAATATCTAAGTACTGTTTAATATCTAAGTACTGTTTAATATCTAAGTACTGTTTAATATCTAAATATTGTTTAATATCTAAGTACTGTTTAATATCTAAGTACTGTTTAATATCTAAGTACTGTTTAATATCTAAGTACTGTTTAATATCTAAGTACTGTTTAATATCTAAGTACTGTTGAATACCTGAGTACTGTTGAATACCTGAGTACTGTTTAATATCTAAGTAGTGTTTAATATCTAAGTAGTGTTTAATATCTAAGTAGTGTTTAATATCTAAGTAGTGTTTAATATCTAAGTAGTGTTTAATATCCAAGTACTGTTCAACATCTAAGTATATTTGATCGGCGACCAAAAGTCCGGTCACGAGGGCAGGCTAGCTGCGAGCCGCTTTGGCGACGTACCTTAAACTCATCGGAGATTTCGGAGACGAAGGAAGAGATCTGCTTCATCAGGCGGTCCACGCTGCTCTCGCTTCCCGTCTTCAGGAGCGTGGTGATGGCCAGCGTGGCAATGCTTCGGTTAGAATCCGTGATCAGGTTCTCTAGGTCCAGGTTGCAGGCCGTCACGGCAGACGGGTGCTTCATCGCCACCTGCCGGAAGGGGGGGTAACGTTGCGTTGGCGCACACGGCTGACGGAGCGTTGAGGCCGAGGCTCGGCTACCTTGTTGAGGGTCCTGACTGCGGCGTATCTCAGCGCGGCTTTGGGGGAACTGCAGAAGAGCTGCAAGACTTCGCAAAGATAAAACAAATGTGAACAGATATTGACCGTTGGCTATTTTGTGCGTTGGCGCTTACCGGAAACAGCGGGGGCCAACTCCCTGGCCGTGCAGTTGGGCATGTGCACGATGGCGGAGGCGGCCTCGTATACCACCATCTCGTTCTTGTTCCTGAGACAGCTCTCGATGAAGTCGAACAAAGGGCTGTCGTGACTGCGTGCGGAAGAGGAAAAACAAAAGGCAAAATGTTGCACGTTCAGAACCCATGCGGGAAATGTTTCCTCTATTTTTCATTGGTCCGGGCAGAAAGACAACCTCCCTGAGCGCACGGAGTACCAGTGTGAGCGATATCATCATTGCTCGCTATGGGCACACCAGTATCACACCTGCCATAAGCAGGTGCATGTCAACGTTCCCTCTAATTTTTCACGGAAAACATGCTGTAAAACACGAAAAACATAAGAGTGGACAAAACTACTGCCACTGGCTGCTGCGGAAACGGCGCCATCATGGGGAAAGGGTAAAAAAAAAAGTTTGGATTTTATTTACTGCACGCCATATGATTGCTGCTGCGCAGAGAAGACAAGAATAGTTCGCAATTGCACATGTGCGCAGCTTAGAGGGAACATTGCTCCAATATAACTTGTATATATTTATTATTCTTTGGCTAGTGTAACTTATAGTCCAAAAATATGCACGCGTTATTCTTGTCTATGTCGTGGCAGGTGCATGTCAATGTTCCTTCTATTTTTTCATGTAAAACATGCTCTAAAACACAAAAAAACATAAGAGTGGAGAGAGCTACTTTTGATGGCTGCCGCGTAAACGGCGCCATCATGGGGAAAGGGGTAAAAAAAATAAAAATAAAAAGTTTGGATTTTATATACTGCGCGCCATATGATTGCTGCTGCGCAGAGAAGACGAGAGTATTGCGCAATAGCGCACGTGCGCAGCTGTGAGGGTACATTGCATTCGGGTGGTCGGCGACATCCTCACCCTCCTTCCGTCTCATCCAGAAGCTTGCTGGCAATGCGGATCAGCATGCAGTAGGCAAAGGGCGACTTGAGGCCGGACTTTGTGAATTTATTTAACATCTTGGTCACAGCGAGGCGGTCATTCTTCCTCAGGTGATACAAGAGGCCCAGAGCGTGGTACTGGAACGCATTTGCGCTTGCCGTCAAATGACAATCACGTGCGTGCATGACGGCGGCGCGCCATCTTCCTCTACCTACCTGAACCATGACGTTATCGCTGGAAGCCGCCTCTTGCGCTTCATTCACCCAACGTTTCACCACGTCGTAGCTCATCCTCACCATGTGCTGAAACCAAATCGCTATGAAAATCTTGAGCGTCATCAAACCGTGCGTTAGACCTTAGCACGCCTCCTCACCAGCGAGGAGACCAAAGCCGAGCTAGACACACTCGGCACCTTGTCGACAATGGCCTGCTTCATGTACCTCTCGATGGCCTGCAGCATGGTGGTCTGAAAAACAGTTGCCGTTAAAAATCGCCATTTGATTGGATACAAAAAAAAGGCAAAAGTAAAAACATATTTAAATATAATTGAACGCCACTTACGTCGGTGATCCTGCAAAGGGCTCTGATGGCGGGTCCCCTGTATACGTCATCCTTGCCGGTCATGTCTTTGGTGAGACTGCAAAGAAATATTTGGATTATTCATGAACTCATTAACTGCCAATTGGGCGGGTTTGAGAGTTAAAAATCAACATACACAAGCTCCCGTACTTACGAACATTCGAGTTACAAACAATGGTACATACAACCATGTCTGCAAATTGCGTTTATGTCAGAAAATATTCGTAAGTTGGATTTTGTATTTCATTTGAAACCAAAGTGGCAATAATAAAGCTCTATGCGTGTGAGAAAGTGGTGAGCGTTGCACGGGAATACAACTTGAACCGTTCGACCGTCACTACCACTTATAAACAGAAAGATCGAGCAGCAGGACCCAAATTTTTAATGTTGCACAAAGGTTGCAAATTAATTGAATGATGCCATACAGTGCTACCACATTTATGATGAAAAAAAAGAAGAAAACTGTGCAATTGTCATTAGATGGCTTCTTTCGGCCACTTTCTCGTAAATCTCTCTCCATCTCTCTATTGTATGTATACAGTACTGTATGTATTCTCTCCATTTTATTAAATGTTTTTTTTCCCAGTACAAACCAATGCGGGTTACTTATACAAGCCTTAAACATAAAAATGGACTTATATAAACCTTCAATATACTTATATAGGCCTTAAACATACATTATAATACAAAATATAGCACTGAATCAACTCCAACTTATAAACAAGCTCTCGGAACGTAACTTGTTCGTAAGTAGGGGAGCGTTAGTACAACATTCTGGCTTCACGCAAAGTGAAAAAAAAACAAACCTGCTGGTGACAATGATGACGTCCTCAGAGATGTTGGCCATCTCCTTGATTGTCAAGTAGCACATTCTCCGCAGAGTTTGCTAAAAAGGAAAATATGAAAGTCAAGCCTCATGTTTCAACTCAAGTTACTTGATGGTCTTACGTCATTGGATTGGAAGAGCCTGGTCATAGCAAAGAATGCCTCGGTGGCTTCGGTGGTCCCAAAATGTTCGCCCTAGAATGAATAAAAAACCCGGGTGAAAAGGGGCGTGCAAAAATATCCACTTTGATATTGTGTTTTTCTATCCTAACCTGGTTGAGAAGGTAAATGATTTTGGTTAGAATGTGCAGGCATCGTCGTGGGTTGATGGGTGTCTCGTTGAAAATGCGAGCCTGGGAACAGAAATAACAATGACGGATACTCAATAGCAAATTCTTCACTTGACAATCGCTTTATTAACAATATTCTTGACCTACTTCTTGTAAAACAGCGCTTTTCTCCAGATGCTGGAATGGATTTGAGCCACTTCCTGAAAGAAAAAAAGCACACAAGGGTCGCTAACGTCGTCATAAAAACACGAAAATAACAGTTTACCGCATAAGATCCCAACAGTCTCGATTGAGTAACAGATTTCCATGAATTAACAGTCACAAATTCATTAGCAATAAGAGTCGCTTAACAATTAATGACACATTCGACAAGTGGTTTTATTGATCAAAATATGGATCAAATGATCTAGCAAGTGGCGTGATTTCACCCCAGTAGCTAATTTTAAGATAGCATAATTTAGTCAGCAAGGTGAAAGCCCACCGATCTCCGTCGCCATTATGAGAATAACGCTTAAAACTCACCAGACTCTTCGTCTTTCTTGTCAAACTTCTTGATCATTTTGTACAAACTCACTGACGTGCGTAAATCGTACAATTTCGAGGGGTGCTGGTAAACACTTCCACGTAGTCACAATTCAGACGGACTTCCGGTCTCTGACTGTTTTAGGTTGGTGTTTCAATGGTGGCAAACATTTTTTGGTGCGTTACTGCCACCACTGGTGTGGAGTGTGTACAGCCAAAAGCTTCCGCTGTCAGTGAAATCGAGTGGATGCAGTTTCACATAATGCCCACAGGAGGGCAACCGTGAAACATAAAATATATATCGAAAACAAATGTGCACTTACAGATGAAGATTGATCATATTTAATTAGTCAGTTCATAGTTATTAGAGCTAAAAATACAATGTCGTAATCCATTACGGACTTAAGATATCTTTTGACTCTGTAAATATAAACATCAGTGTTCTTTTCTTTCATTTTTTAAACTTATTCTTCTTTCATTCAATGCATTATTTTAGTCCGAGTTAAAAATATATATATATATATATATATATATATATATATATATATATATATATATATATATTGCAAAGTTTAAAAACGTTGGTCCTATTTTCTTTCCATTTATTGGTAATTAATATACGACACTATTACATTTTGTTACAATACGGGAAAATGATCACAAAATGACAAAAACGTTTGTATGGCTTGACAGCAATGCTTCTATAATAAAAGATTATATTATACAATTACAAATAAGTGTATATTGTGTGGTAATGTGTGCATTTATTGTGACCTTTGTTTCATTTTATCTAGAATAAAACTTGCTATTTGACGCTAATGCAAAATGAACAGCAAGGCCACATCCATGTAGGCTAAATACATGATTTATTTTTAAAAACCATACACATTACTCGACACGTTTCAAATATAATTCAATCACGATATCCATTTAAAATGCTCAAGATAAACAGACACAAATTACTTTTATTTCCAAATGTTAAAAGATAAAAAAAAATCCATAAAACAGATGGAGAAGAAGAAAAAAAACAACAACAACATTCGTCCCTGTTTTTTGTTTTTTGTTTTTTTTAAAACAGGAAGAAGCTACAAACAAACTCCCGGTATGGATTCCGCTTTTAAGTGTGTTTTCAAAAGGTCTTCCTTGTTGCCATATTGTCATTTTGTGTAAAAGCAACCAAGGTCAACATGCCAGGTCACACACCGAGGGGGCTGCGGGGGGGAACGTGCAGCCACCGCAGCAAACCAAGCAAAAAAACACACAAAAAACAAAAAAAAAAAGAGGCCCGTTCTCTCCCTCTCAAACCTATTTGCACCCTGAGATGAATGTTCCAGAACAACAAGACATTTGATTGGCCTCCTCGGCGGGCTATGCCAAATCCTCCACAAACTGTCTGGTGAGCGCGGTGAAAGCTCGCTAAATCAGTTTAGCATCATAAAAATACAAAGGTACACTTGTTTCTGTATCAAAACTCTCGCTAGGAAATAAAGTACCCTGTGCAGATAGATACCAGTGTATGCCTCATCTTGATTCCTAAAAAAACAAAACAAAACCAATTTTTTTTAGTGTTTCCAGTACATCAGGTGTCCAAAAAAAAATGGTTCCCCTGTGAGTGCAGCGCGGGAAGAATGCGGAACACTTTGGATGACGCATCTCGCGAGGAGGGCCGAGAAACACTAAAAACGTAAAGTACATTGATTCAAAGAACTAAAAAAAAAAAAAAAAACACATTGGTGGGTGAGATTGGGATTTATATTTAGCAAGCATCCACAGGCTTGATTAAGATAGCTTCAGTGTTAAAAAGAGCCAAGAAGGCACAGTCACTGGTTAATTTAGTCTCAATTGAACCCAAGTTGTTTTGTGTTATGCGTTGTTGCCTGGTTTTGAATGTGTTCGCTAAATACGAGCCCCGTGGATTCCAACCTTTTTTTATTTTAACGGTGAGAAGCTTTCAACAACGGTGAGAAGCTTTCAACATGTGGAAATCTTTTGAACACAAGATAACGGATGAAAATGAGGATTTCTTTTTTTTTTTTGTCGGAAGGTTTTGTGCACGTGGAAACTAGTGAGTAAATATTTATAGCGATGCTCCAAACATATCATCGGGGGCGCCGGGTGTACCTTCTCTCTATTCAAGACTTAGTGTTTATTGGTTTGGCTAGAAGTTTCTATTTTTATCTACAAATATATATATATATATATATATATAAATATAAATATATATACACATTATATATATACACATATATATAAATATACATACATATGTATATATATCTACATATAGTATGTATATACACATATATTATATATACATACATATATATAAATATGTATATATAGATATATATATATACATATATACACACATATATATATATATATATATATATATATATATATATATATATATATATATATATATATATATATATATATATATATATATATATATATATATATATATATATATATATATATATATATATATATATATATATATATATATATATATATATATGTATATATGTATATATGTATATATGTATATATGTATATATGTATATATGTATATATGTATATATATATATATGTATATATATATATATGTATATATGTATGTATATATATATATATATATATATATATATATATATATATATATATATATATATATATATATATATATATATATATATATATATATATATATATATATATATATATATATATATATATATATATATATATATATATATATATATATATATATATATATATATATATATATATATATATATATATATATATATATATATATATATATATATATATATATATATATATATATATATATATATATATATATATATATATATATATATATATATATATATATATATATATATATATATATATATATATATATATATATATATATATATATATATATATATATATATATATATATATATATATATATATATATATATATATATATATATATATATATATATATATATATATATATATATATATATATATATATATATATATATATATATATATATATATATATATATATATATATATATATATATATATATATATATATATATATATATATATATATATATATATATATATATATATATATATATATATATATATATATATATATATATATATATATATATATATATATATATATATATATATATATATATATATATATATATAAAAACAAATAAACCTTGCAGGCAAAAATACTTAAGTTTCACTTGAAACACCCTTTTTTTTCCTGAAAATACAGCAGTATCTGAAATAATCTCAGCCTTTTTTTGGGGGTATATTTTTAGTTTTGAAATCAGTCCCCAGTTTTCTGCATCATACATCAGGAAGCTCTTTTGCCTACAAACAGAATAAAAGTATCTACAAACTTTGTAAACAGACCGGCTTTTTCCCTCCATGAACATAAATAAGTCAAAATATTAACAGCCAAATGGAGCAGAAATGAGTTTTTCGTGTGAGCGAAGGGGCCGGAGAGCTAAAAATGTACAACACCATAGAGATACAGCGCTATTAACGGCGATAGACGTCCAAAACTACATGTAGCCGTTTGACCTTATCCCTAATAGCGGCTCGTCTCCTTCTTCATTGAAATGACTTTACCACTTGCCGACGTCCAATCCATCGGGAACTGGGAAGGCTGCCAACTTTCCCGTTTCAAACGTATTGGACGTCCATCACCGTCATCACGGCCAACCAGTCGTCCTCGTCGCCGCGTTCGGATAATATTAATAGTAGGAATAGAATAAGAAAAACAGGTCACTTGCAAACAAGAGTTCCGAATGACACCTTTGTCCAGTTGGGCAAACCAGAAAAATGGGGGTTGGAGAAGTCCGGGCTGGGTGGGCCGACTTCCGCTGCGGTTAAGGAAGAACAAGCCGAGAAGAAGAGAACATCAAAATGTCTGCGCCAGCCGTCAGGTTCCTTCCAACGTCGATCCGGTCCCACTCCAGCCTCGGGTTGCTCCCCCCTTGGTGTAGAAAAGTGGTAAGGTGCCTTTCAGGGAGGAGGGGGACGTGCTTTGCGATCAAAGGGAGGTCTCCAGGCTGTGTAAGGGACTGCCCGGTACCGGGTGGTCGCCCGCTTTGGTGGCCTCCGGCAGGAGGTGGTTGCTGCTATCCACAGCATTATTGTTCTGGTTGGGGGAGGCGGCGGCGTTAAGTGCCGGGCTGGGGGAGGGCGAGCCGGCTGGCGAGGGTGAGGGCGAGGCAGTGCGGGGGCTGGCCGAGTTGCGTTTGGTGGGAGCGTCGTCCTCGGCGTCCGTGTCGTCTATCAGGGGTATGTGCGGCTCCGAGTCCTCTATCCGAAACTCCGGGTGGGTCATAAAGTTGTGGATGGAGGTCCGCGATTCGGGCTTCTCCAGGCCCTCATAGAGGGAGATGGAGCTGCGGAATGCATTCACCACGCGGATCTGCAGGCGGTCAGAAAAGAGGGTTCAGATGAAAAAGCTCACTTTTGGCAAGCCCAGTCAATACGAAGTGAGTTTTTAGTACAGGCCTCAACACAAGAACGCCGTCAGTAAAACACGTGCGGGTCGTTTCTGACACTGTGAATGAGTGACAAACCCAAAACCAGTGTGTCAAGAGTGCTGGTTTGTCACCAAAGGCTCAGATTGAGTATCGGATTATTCCTTTAAAAATGCTAAATAAGCAAGGGAGGGACTCAATGCCCGAAAAGTTGGACATGCGTAGTAGAAGAGGTAGATTTGACAAACGTTAGAACAGGAGGACCAAACAAGAGATGAACGCATTGGCTGCTGTGACAGCAATAGACGCTTAATCCATTCAAACTGGGAGAATCATCCAATGTTCCCTCTAATTTTTCATTGGTCTGGGCAGAAAGACAACCTCCCTGAGCGCACTGAGTACCAGTGTAAGCGACATCATCATTGCTCGTTATGGACACACCAGTTTCACATTTGCCATAAGCAAGTGCATGTCAATGTTCCGTCTAATTTTTCATGTAAAACATCCTGTAAAACACAAAAAACCATAAGAGTGGACAGAGGTACTGCCACTGGCTGCCGCGTAAACGGCGCCATCATGGGTAAAGGCGTAATAAAAAAAAAATTTAAAAAATTAAAAAGTTTGGATTTTATTTACTGCGCACAATATGATTGCTACTGCGCAGAGAAGACGAGAGTGCAGTGTTCCCTCGCTACTTTGCGGCTCAGCCACCGCGGACTCAGAGCTTCGCGGATTTTTTGGGGAAAAAAAAATACAATTACATTGAAACAACATATTTTACAGTTTTTTTTGTTATAACATGAATTTCACTCTCTCTACCCGTATTCTATATGGTGTACTGTATACAGGGGGGTAAATTTTTTTTAAAAAAAATACATTTTTTTTTTGAATTAAATTCAAATTAAGCATTTTTGAAGGGGAATCCCTACTTCGCTGAAATTTACTCATCGCGGGTGGTCCCGGTCCCCATTAACCGCGAAAACTGAGGGAACACTGTAGTGTGCAATTACGCTTAAAGGGAACATTAGAATCAACCAAGATTCAAATGGATTGCACCTCTACTTCTAATAAACTAATTTAACGATATCTCATTTAATTTTTTTTTTTTTTTTTTAAAACTGCATGATGGAAAGTCAACAACACCAAAGACAGTAGATTGAGAAGATGGAAAAACAAAAAGACAGGAGATGAAACGGATGACAGGAAAGCCAGAGGACAGAAGACAGATGATTAAATCTCATTATAGTGACAATAAAAGGCATTCAATTCAATTCAAATGCCTGTTTTTTTCTCAATTTGTGGAGTCCAAGCCAACAAAAAAAAGCTGCTGCAGCCAAGCACGTCCACAAGCAACATCGTTAGACCAAAAACTAAACAAAAATGGCACACGAGAGCCAACCCATGCAGAACGTGTGCTACCTTGTGCTCTACCGGCGGTAAACCTTTGAGTATAGCCCATGACATATTTTCACAGAATCTAAAGAAGGACCAACTGGCGCCATTTGGTAAGAAGGACCTGCAATGAAAAGTTACTGAGCTTCCTCCACCTGTGGGGGGGAAAAACGGCCGACAATTTCCCAATCAATCCAGAAGATCTGCAAGAGAGAAGAGCCGCGAGGGGGTGGGGGGGACCGGTCCGGATCACCCCATTCTCGCCCTCTTTTGAGGCCTTTAAAAAGCAATGTCTATGGGCGTATACTCAAAAAATTGACCCAACATTTAGAGCAGGGGTTGGGAACCTTTTTTTGACAAAGAGAGCCACAAACAATTGATATTTTCCAATGTTATTTCTTGTGAGCCATACTACGAATTTAAAAGTTAAAATACATACATGTAAACGAGTGCCTTTTCAATTTTTTTGTTGTTGTAATTTCACCACTTTTAAAGTGGAAAAAAAGGATTTTTTTTAAAAGATTCTTATGCTGTTGCCAATCAATGAGAGGATGCGTTCCAGAATATTCTACTGCAAAAAAAATGAAAACAAACGAATGCCTTTACAATTTTTTGGTTGTAATTTCACTTTTAAAGTGGAAAAAAATGAATATTTTTTAAAAGATTCTTATGCTGTTGCCAATCAATGAGAGGATGCGTTCCAAAATATTCTACTGCAAAAAAAAAATGAAAACAAACGAGTGCCTTTTCAATTTTTTTTTGTAATTTCACCACTTTTAAAGTGGAAAAAAATGAATTTTTTGTTAAAAGATTCTTATGCTGTTGCCAATCAATGAGAGAATGCTTACTGCAAAAAAATGAAGATTAAAGCAGTTCTAGATGTAATATCTCCCTTCTGTCACCAACAATTTCCATATTTTAGCTCACAGGTTTAGCAAAGAGCCATATACACCCATCCAAAGAGCCACATGTGGCTCCCGAGCCATAGGTTCCCTACCCCTGATTTAGAGCACTGCGACACGAGGGTGAGAGACGTGTGCGGGGTTGCAAAGACTGACTGAGGCAGCTGCAGACACAACCTGCTCAAAATGGGGAAAACATTGCAGAATAATGCAGACATTTCTCAGGTTATTCATCACAATCCCAAAAATAACATTCCAAGCAGAAGCGGAACGGATGTTGTGAAGTGATGAAACAGAGAAAAAAAAAACATCTCCACGCCAGAAGCCACCTCATAGTGGCATGGGTACATAGATAAAGAAGGACGTCACGTGGTATCCAAGCTGGATGAGATGCGTGGTTTGCCTTTTTTTTTTGGGGGGGGGGGTTGGACAGGAAAAGCTTTGAGGGCGGTTAGAAGAGGGAAAACGTCTCATGCACGAGAGGAGAACACGCACTCACACCCCACGGCGGCAGGAGCGGAGTTGGTGGCAGCGGCGTTGTTGTTGTAGTTGTTGTTGTTGGTGGGAGGAGTAGTAGGAGGAGGAGGAGTAGTAGTAGTAGTAGGAAGAGGAGGAGGACAAGTAGTGGTGTTGGAGGAGGAGGAGGTTGTGGAAAAGGCTACATGTGTAGGGCTAGAAACATTGGTTACATCGTGTTGCTGCTGCTGGCTGGAGTTGGAGGCCTGCCGCCTCAGAGCACCCTGAAAGGAGGTTCCGCTCTGGAAAGCGCTCACTACATCCATCTGCAAAGAACCACACAACGGTACAGGAGAAAACCCAGAGGAGGGAGAGACAGAAAGAAAGAAAGAAAAAGAAAGAAATACAGAGAAAAAAAAGGTGAAATCATAGCAGTAGACATTATCTTTAGCATCCAAGCACCCAAAAGTCATTTTGGGGAATTTGACTTTGATTAAAAAAAAGAAGAAGAAGAGAGATGGGGGGGGGGGGGGGGGGTAGATTTGCTCAGATACAGGCCGATTGGTGTTTCTCAAAACCCTCCATCGGTTGCTTTCCGTCCGCTTTTCGGGTTAACTTTAGAGCAAGGGTAGGGCACCTATGGCTCGGGAGTCATATGTGGCTCTTTGGATGAGTGCATATGGCTCTCCGCTAAACTGTGAGGTAAAAAAATATTGAAATTGTTGATGAGAGAGCATGTTGACACGGCATTTAACACAATTTTATCACATTTTTTTTTATCATTCGACCTTTCTATGTACTCTCATTGGTACTCATTGATTAGCAATAGCATGATAATGTTATGTCCAAAGAATACAGACTTTTTGTACTTAAAAAGAGGTGAAATGACAAAAAAAAATCCACTCATTTGAGGTATTTTGACTTTTAAATTCTCAGTATGGCTCTCAATGAATAACATTTGAAAATATGATTTGTTTATAACTATATCTATCAAAAAAGGTTCCCGACCACTGCTTTAAAGCGAACCCCTGCAATTTTTGCTCATTTTTCTTTTGTTTTTGCTATGGCTTTGCTGCTTAAAAGAGTTTGGTTACATCAGGAATAATTGCTCAGCCACCGTTCTCATAGCCTGAACGCCCCGCAAACCACAAGGGGGCGTTCACTGTGCAAGTTAAAACCAGTGCCGCTGCAAGTGATAATAAAGAGTTAAGAGACTTTATGGCTTTTGGTTTTCTTTAGATCAGCCTGGAGTGTCCGTGGTTCATTACCTGAGTCTGGATGCGGTTGAGGCCGCGGAACCACAGAATCTGGCCACGACGGAGTTCTCGCTCGGCGTGATCGATTTCGTCCATGTCGTCCAGCTCCTCCAGTTCTTCGTCGGGAATCTCTTCCTTCTGGGTGCCGTGGCCTGCAGTTTTCAGGAACTTTAATCGACTAGTTGGTATGGAGGATATGACCTGGAAAGGGGGAAAAAAACCTTACAGTCAAAATGCATTGGATGTATGTTGGCGTCAATGGCTGTGAATGCGTTAATACAGGGATCGGGAACTGTTGGGGTTATTCTGGGATACTATTATAAATGTGTGTATTGTTTTGCCCTATTCTGAGGACTATTGACCTGACATTTCACCCAGTCTCGGGGTCCGGGGATTGTTGATCTGGGTTCGCAATGAAGATCTGTGCATGACTCTTGAATTGTTTTGATTCCAGCGTGATGGCTATCCAACAACTTTCGTGATTAATCGTATATTGTCGTAAATTGTGACGCTTTTTTCACTTGATTATGGAATCGTTTTGCCGAATGGAGGCTTGTTTGTTTACTTTCCTTCTTTGTTTTTTGAGTTTCAACCTTAATTGTTATTATTGAATACCTGATATGTGATGATTGTTACAGCTGTACGCAATTGGATTAATCAATAACCTTGTAATTGTTTTGATTTGTGTCCTTAAATGGGGAGGAGAAAAATGCTCCTCACCAGAATTTCATTTGTGACGAGGACGATGTCGGAATGTATTCTCCCTTGCAAATAGATCTTCAGAGATGCCAATTTAATTAAATATATACAATTGAATCAGATGTCCCCCTGTATTGTTTTATAATTATAGGTATTATAAGTATAATTATTGATGAACCTAACATTTTGGATTTGAAACAGCGACTTAAGGATCTACAGTCCTCGGGAGCCACATGTGGCTCTTTTGATGGGTGCTTATGGCTCTCGGCTAAACTGAGAGCTAAAATCTGGACACTACGTCTAGAGTCACTTTAATCTTCCAGTTTTTAATTAAATCTTTCTGCATGCATGCATGCCATTGATTAGCATCAGGGTAACAATTTTCTCAACATAATTCTGGGACTTTTTTCTACTTTAGAGGCATTGAAATGACTAAAAATGAAAGCGTTTTCATGCATTTTTACTTCTAGTAAATTCTGAGTATGGCTCTTAAGGAATAACAATTGAAAATATGAATTGTTTATGGCTCTATCGGACAAAAAGGTCACTGATCCCTGCTGGGGAGTGTAGTTACAAATCCCAATCTTACCTGCCCCCACAGCAAGGAGCCAAAACCAAGGAAAGTGCACCAGAGCCACTGATCGATGCTTAGAGCCACGCAGCTAAACGGTTTCCCTCCAAACTGCACAATGACGATCTGTAAAGATGACAAGGAAGCCGTTTGGTGGCGAAGAGAGGTCGCCGCGTACGGTCCGGTCCGGGCGTGGGCTCACCTGGATGACAAAGGTGCCAAAAACGATGCTGCAGAAGATGGGGTTGTTGAAGATGCCGTCAAAGACGTTGCGTTCGCCGTGGATCTTGCGGGCGTTGATCTCGTTAAACAGCTGCATCAGGACGAAGGTGTTGAAGACGATGGTATAGTGTTCCGAAGGCGGCGCTCGGAGAGGCGTGTTCCTGCCGCTGTCGATGTCGAACATGTTCTCGCCTGAGGGGCCAAAAGGAGTGTCAAAGGGCGTCACCGGACATTTGGTCGCCAGTCAAATGGTGACAGAGAGTTTACTGTTGAAACCAGCTCTCAAAATTATATTCATGAGAGAGTTTAATATCTAAGTACTGTTTACTATCTAAGTACTGTTTACTATCTAAGTACTGTAAAATATTCAAGTACTGTTTAATAGTCAAGTACTGTTTAATATCTAAGTACTGTTGAAACCAGCTGTCAAAATTATATTCATGAGTTTGATATCTAAGAGACAGAGTTTAATATCTAAGTACTGTATAATATCTAAGTACTGTATAATATCCAAGTACTGTATAATATCCAAGTACTGTTGAAACCAGCTCTCAAATTTATATTCATGAGAGTATATCTAAATATCTACTGTTTTCAACAGTACTTAGATATTATACAGTACTTAGATATTAAACTCTGTCTCTTATAGATCAAACTCATGAATATAAATTTGAGAGCTGGTTTCAACAGTACTTAGATATTAAACAGTACTTGACTATTAAACAGTACTTGAATATTTTACAGTACTTAGATAGTAAACAGTACTTAGATAGTAAACAGTACTTCAAATGATGACAGAGAGTTTACTGTTAAAAGCAGCTCTCAAAATTCTATTTATGAGAGAGAGTTTAATATCTAAATATCTACTGTTGATTCATGAGTGAGAGAGAGTTTATTATCGAAGTACTGTTTAATATCTAGTGTTTAATATTTAAGTACTGTATAATATACAAAAACTGTTTAATATCCAAGTACTGTTGAAACCAGCTCTCAAATTTATATTCATGAGAGTATATCTAAATATCTACTGTTTTCAACAGTACTTAAATATTAAACAGTACTTAGATATTAAACACTAGATATTAAACAGTACTTAGATATTAAACAGTACTTAGATAATATACTCTCTCTCACTCATGAATCAAGATATTTAGATATTTAACTCTCTCTCATAAATAGAATTTTGAGAGCTGGTTTCAACAGTAAACTCTCTGTCATCAGTTGACCGTCGACCAAACGTCCGGGCACCGTCAAAGAAGAGCACGGAGAAGAGGAAGAAGCCCCGGCTGGTTCCGTACCGGCGAAAAGCAGCGTGAAGATGATGACCAGCTGGTACACGCCCTGGCCCAGAATGTTCTTCATCATGGTGCGAGAGATGAGAGGCTTGTTGCGGCCGTACGGCTTCCTGAAAAGCAGGGCTTCGGTGGGAGGCTCCGTGGCCAGCGCCAGCGAGGCAAAGGTGTCCATGATCAGGTTGACCCACAACATTTGCACCGCCTTCAACGGCGAATCCTGTGGGACGAGGGCCATTAAATATGTACTGATTTTGTGGCTAGAATAGATCATCGATTTTTCTAACCTGTGTGATGCAGGCGCCCGTGAAGGCCACGATGACGGCCACCACGTTGACGGTCAACTGGAATTGCAAGAACTTGGAAATGCTGTCGTACACGTTGCGTCCCCACATGACGGCCTTGACGATGCTGGAGAAGTTGTCGTCCGTCAAGATGATGTCCGACGCCTCTTTGGCCACGTCGGTGCCGGCGATACCCTGCGGGAGGAAACGGACAAGGAGTGTAGAGCCATTCGTGGCAAAGCGGATGCCGAGGCCGCCACACTTTTTTTCCACCAGACTCACCATGGCAAAGCCCACGTCGGCTTTCTTCAAGGCGGGCCCGTCGTTGGTGCCGTCCCCCGTGACGGCGACCACTTGTCGCCGCTCGGTCACGGTGCTGTCGATAATACCTAAAGCGGTAAAAGATGAGAGTCAAATGCGAAGATTTGAGAGCTCTTATGGATCCTACCCAATGTTCACTCTAAGCTGCGCGCAGGTGCAATTGCGCACTACCCTCGTCTTCTCTGCGCAGCAGCAATGATATGGCATGCAGTAAATAAAATCCAAACTTTTTTCTTTTTCTTTTTTTGTTTTGTTACCCCTTCCCCCATGATCACTATAATGAGATTTAATCATCCGTCTTCTGTCCTCTGGCTTTCAAGCTTCTCAATCTACTGTCTTTGGTGCTGTTGACGTTCCATCATGCAGTTTTAAAAAAAATAAAATAAAATGAGATATCGTAAAATTAGTTTATTAGTAGTAGAGGTGCAATCCATTTGAATCTTGGTTGATTCCAATGTTCCTTTTAAGCGTAATTGTGCACTACTCTCGTCTTCTCTGCGCAGCAGCAATCATACGGCGCGCAGTAAATAAAATCCAAACTTATTATTATTTTTTTACCCCTTTCCCCATGATGGCGCCTTTTACGCGGCAGCCATCTGAAGTAGCTCTCTCCGCTCTTATGCTTTTTTGTGTTTTAGAGCATGTTTTACATGAAAAATTAGAGGGAACATTGACATGCACCTGCTTATGGCAGGTGTGATACTAGTGTACCCATAGCGAGCGATGATGATGTCGCTCAAACTGGTACTCAGTGCGCTCAGAGAGGTTGTCTTTCTGCCCAAACCAACAATAAATTTGAGGGAACATTGATCCTACCTTTAACTAAAGTGTGTTTGTCCGTTGGGGACGAACGCGCCAGTACTCGTAGTTTGGGCCATATCTTGTCAATGCGCTCTTGCTCAATCTACAGAAAAAATAAATGGTTTTACAAAGTGTTTTCAGAAACGCTCCAAGCTATAGACCCACCTCTCCCTTTTCATTACGGATCCGTCGGTTGAACTCTTTGCCCTCCAAACAGAGGAAGTCTTCTCCAGGGTGCAGGATGCCACATTTACTGGCAATGGCGCGCGCCGTGTTGATGTTGTCACCCGTTACCATTCGCACCGTGATTCCAGCACGCTGGCACTTTCGGATGGCATCCGGCACCTGAAAAAAAAAAAAAACAACAACAGTTGAGCCTTGCTTTTTTTTCCCCCCTGCCTAATCCTTTCCCACACATTTCCGCATTTTCATCACCTCAGGCCTCACGGGATCTTCGATGCCCACCACGCATATGCACGTGAGCCCGGTAAGGATGTCGTTTTCATTGTCCCAGTCGGGCTCGCCATCCGCTGTGGCGAAATCCCGGTACGCCAGGCAGATGGTCCTCAAGCCTTCCGAGGCCATGGGCTCGATGACTTTCTTCACCATATCATCGCGGTCTCGCGGACGAAACACTTTGGACTCGCCAGACGCCGTCAGGATTTTGTAGCACCTATGAGCAGAGAACGTGGCGATGACAGACAGCTGAAAGCGCACAAAACAAAAAAAAAAACAAGAAAACTAAATAGGACGAGGGGGGTGTGAGAGGGGGGGAAAACAAAAGCATTTGAACGTGGAGCCTCACGAATGTGACGTCACATTAAGCCCTCGGCGGGTTCAAAACAAGCCCGCTCGCTTAAGAGGCTTACGCAGTTGTTACCGGCTCATTTTCTCAGTGCCTGTTTATAAGTCGCAAAGTAAGGGACTCGGGTGGGATGCGCTTAGGCTGCTTTAAGACATGACGTGAGGATTTCACCCGTATCCTGAGCAAGCAAAAACCGCTCAGACTTTCTACTTTTCAAGGAGTCGACCTTTTCCGCTTTTCTGATGTTTTTTTCTGCGCCACCGACAAAGCTCAGCAGGTATGTTCAGGGGTGCTCACACTTTTTCAGCTAAGGGACTGTAAAATGGAGGTACACGTTTGAAGTGTCCGAGATCAATGTATCACTTTACGATCAGCTGTCACACTGCAGACATAAGAAGTTGTTGTTGGCAGAGAGCCTAATTCAGTCAAAATTAAAATTTTAAAAACACAGAGATGGACTGGTACATGGTGATTGACATATAAAGCACCCATGCTGTAGACCAGGGGTGGGCAAACTTTTGGGCCCGGGGGGGCCACATTGACTTTAAAAATTTGACAGATGAGCCGGGCCAGGACAACATATGATACATATAAAAAAGTGCATCCGTTAACAGTACATATGAAACATAAACTGAAAAAAAGACGTAGTTTTAACATACTCCTCACTCCTCATTAAAGTAAAAAGTATAAAGTGCAAAGTAAAGTAAAAAGGAATGTATTAAGAATTATTAAAATGTCCTTTAAAAAAGATAGAGTGGCTGTAAAACACCAAAAACAAATAAGAGTGGACAGAGCTACTGCCACTGGCTTCCGTGTGACAGCACCATCTTGGAGAATTTTTTTTTAATTAAATAAAACATTAGGACAACATTGGCGGGCCGGATTAAAAAGCCTAGCGGGCCATATGTGGCCCGCGGGCCGTAGTTTGCCCATGTCTCCTGTAGACTGAGGCCATTCAAACCTTACTTTTTCAGAAGGATTTCAGAAGCGCCTTTGCTGAACATCCGGTAGCTGCCGTCGGCCATCTTCAGCACCGTGCTCATGGACTTGCGCACCGAGTTGAAGGTGTACACTTTATGCAGCTTCTCCTCAGGGATTTCGTTGCGAATGGTCTGGTAGTCGCGCTTGAGGTCGCTAGAAAATCCCAGTAAGGCACATTCGGTCTTGTTCCCCACTTGGCGAGGCAGACCGCCTTCTTTCTCCGGAGGCTGATGGAGTCAAATGAAGAAAAACGGTGAGTTTCTCCACCGGATCGGGACGCGCTATTGTCAGTTTTTACCATGATTTTGGTCGTGTAGGCGCAGTTGACCGCTATCCCCAGAATCAGGAAATCTAAAATGGAGGCGGGGATGTTTTCTGGGTCCGGCACCTTCTTGTAGTGCTTCTCGGCCACGTAGGCCTGCACCACTGTCATACGGTTCATAGTCAGCGTGCCCGTCTTGTCCGAGCAGATGGCCGTGGCGTTGCCCATGGTCTCGCAGGCGTCCAGGTGGCGCACCAAATTGTTGTCTTTCATCATTTTCTATCACAAGGACGACAAGTGTTACTCTTTCCACATTCGGCGGGATCATCGCTCGGCTTTAAGGTATCACTCGGTTGCAGCCTTAACAAGCCGGGCTGCAGCTTTTAATAGGCTAAAGCGTAAGCCGTTGGAACAGCGGGTGAGCAGGTTAAGAGTTCGTACCTTGACAGAGTACGCCAAGGAGATGGTGACGGCCAGGGGGAGGCCTTCGGGAACGGCCACCACCAGCACGGTGACACCGATGATGAAGAATTTGACAAAGAACTGAATGTAGATGGGTGTGCAGGCCTTGACCCAAGGCAGGTTTTGGATCCAGAAGGTGTTGAGCACAAAGAGAACCACCAGGATAATCACGGTGATGGCCGACATCACCAATCCTGAATGGGAGGAAGGTGAATGAGTGAATCGCCGGTGCATATCCAGAATGCCAGCCTCCCCCAGTCCAAATGGCTTGGAGAAATAGCGCCTTTAACGTGACCGGACTTTTGGCCACCGGTCTTTTGGTCGTCGGTCAAATGGTGACAGAGTTCACTGTTGAAACCAGCTCTCAAAATGATATCTAAGAGAGAGTTTAATATCTAAGAGAGAGAGTTTAATATCTAAGAGAGAGTTTAATATCTAAGAGAGAGAGTTTAAAATCTAAGAGAGAGAGTTTAATATCTAAGTACTGATTGTACTGTTTAATATCTAAGTACTGATTGTACTGTTTAATATCTAAGTACTGATTGTACTGTTTAATATCTAAGTACTGTTTAATATCCAAGTACTGTTTAAAATCTAAGTACTGTTTAATATCTAAGTACTGTTTAATATCTAAGTAATGCTTAATATCTAAGTACTGTTTAATATCTAAGTACTGTTTAATATCTAAGTACTGTTTAATATCTAAGTACTGTTTAATATTTGAGTACTGTTTAATATCCAAGTACTGTATAATATCTAAGTACTGTTGAAACCAGCTCTCAAAATTATATTCATGAGAGAGTTTAATATTTAAATATTTACTGTTTTCAACAGTACTTAGATATTAAACTCTCATGGATATAATTTTGGGAGCTGGTTTCAACAGTAAACTCTCTGTCCCCATTTGAGCGGTGACCAAAAGACCGGCGACCAAAAGTCCGAGCACCCGCCCTTAACGGCAGCCCACGTGTTTTAACAAAAAACAAACAAAGTCACGTCCAAAAATGCAAAAATGAGGTGGTGTCTTACCCGCTTTGCCGATTTGCACAGCGAGTTTGGTCAGCTTGCCCTGGAGGACCGATTTCTCTTTTTTTGGCAGGTTGGCTTTCTTTTTCTCCTCTGCGTCGGCTCCCTCGTCGCTGTTTAGGGGCTGCATTTCCATGGCGGCGCCATCCTGCGCTTTTGCTGCAAGCAAGAAAGCCTTTGATGTCATTCAATTATTCATTTTTCATGCCGCTTATCGTCACAAGTGTCACACAAAATCGGTCACACGCCCACTCATAACTCCAGACAATTTTCAGCAGCGGTGTTAAAACTACCGCCAAGTGCGGCTCGCTGCCCAGTTTTTATTGGCCGGCACCAAATGATGAAAATATCCTTAAATATGTCCCATTAAAAAATCTTGTTGCCTTTCTGAGTCCAAATGAATTGGACTCCTATCGCCGTCAATGACAACCAGTGTGTTAATGATTAAAAATAAGGAATACTTAAAATAAAATAAATAATTGGTAATTTTTGGATAAAACACAGAAGGCCCGAGTCCTCACAGATAAAACAAAAATTTCGGGTTTGCTTTGGGCTCCAGCCTGCAAATCAAGTTAATTCATCCGTGACCAGACGTTTGGTCGCCTGTCTTTTGGTCGCCTGTCTTTTGGTCGCCTGTCTTTTGGTCGCCTGTCTTTTGGTCGCCTGTCTTTTGGTCGCCTGTCTTTTGGTCGCCTGTCTTTTGGTCGCCTGTCTTTTGGTCGCCTGTCTTTTGGTCGCCTGTCTTTTGGTCGCCTGTCTTTTGGTCGCCTGTCTTTTGGTCGCCTGTCTTTTGGTCGCCTGTCTTTTGGTCGCCTGTCTTTTGGTCGCCTGTCTTTTGGTCGCCTGTGTTTTGGTCGCCTATCTTTTGGTCCCTTTAGGTCGCCGGTCAGATGTACTTAGATATTAAACAAAACTTAGATATTAAACTCTCTCTCTCATGAATATAAGTTTGAGAGCTACTTTCAACAGTAAACTCTCACCATTTCACCGGCGACCTAAAGACCGGCGACCAAATGACCAGCAACCAAACGTCCGAGTACCAATTCCTCGGGCCAAGCCGAAAATTATTACCCGCGGGTCGGGTCAGGCCAGATCTTACCTCTATCGTGAAATATAACAAATAAATGATTGTATTTATATGAAAAACAGGTCTCCCCATCTGTATATTCCGGACCTCCCCTCTCTCGCAGTAAGAACAGAAGGGAATCCTGAAGACTGGGAAGCTGATAAAATATTAGGTCTCGTCTCTGCACAGGCGCACTAAAATCATTCATCGTGCCAAGTTGTGAAAGCCCTCCAGGACAATTGTCACATCTTTCTTCCTTCAAACTTGGGATGATTTAATTAAACGCCTCATGCGACGACGCGCCCGTGACAAGGCGAAAGTACGGCGTGAAGGGGGCGGGGAGGATGAGCGCAGAGTTACCGCTGCTGCCGCGGACTTCGGTTAGTTCTGGACTCACACGGCCAGAGTAATCTTAGTCTAAAGGGTTACGGCCACGTCCTGGCAGGCGGATGGGGAATCCGCATGCGGGGGGACTGGGGTTCACGCTAGCGGACTCGAGTCATGGGCCACGGTGAGGCACGGCCCAGGAGCCCCGCTCACCAGCTTTCGAGCCAGACCCTCCCATGGGAAAAAAACTGTCAAAGCCAAAAGCCGGGCAGAAGTGGAGTAGGTGGACTGGATGGGGAGAAGCAGATGTTCTGGGCCCGGGACTTGTTGCGTGGCTTTAATCTCCACACTGCTAATCGCTGTAACTGGATTGGGTAGCACCTGCTGCCCAAAGCACAATGTGCCAGTGCTCAGACGTTTGGTCGCCGGTCTTTTGGTCCCTTTTGGTCGCCGGTCAAATAGTGAGAGAGTTTACTGTGGAAACCAGCTCTCAAAATTATATTCATGAGAGAGAGTTTAATATCTATGAGATAAAGTTTAATATATAAGTACTGTTTAATATCCAAGTACTGTTTAATATCCAAGTACTGTTTAATATCCAAGTAATGTTTGATATCTAAGTACTGTTGAAACCAGCTCTCAAAATTGTATTCATGAGAGAAAGTTTATTATCAAAGGGACAAAGTTTAATATCTATTAGAGAATTTAATATCTAAGAGAGAGTTTAATATTTAAGTACTGTTAATATATTTTAATAGTACGGTTGAAAACAGTAGATATTTAGATATTAAACTCTTATCTATTAAACAGTACCTGGAAATTAAACTCCCTTAGATATTAAACTCTCTCAGGAATATAATTTTGAGGCTGGTTTCAACAGTACTTAGATATTAAACATTACTTAGACATTAAACAGTACTTAGATATTAAACAGTACTTAGATATTTAACAGTACTTAGATATTAAAATGACTTTCTTATATATTACACTCTCTCTGATGATTATTATTTTGAGAGCTGTTTCCAACAGAACTTAGATATTAAACAGTACCTAGATAAGAAACTCTCTCTCTTAGATATTAAACTCTCTCTCATGAATATAGTTTTGAGAGCTGATTTCAACAGTAAACTCTCTGTCACCATTTGACTGGCGACCAAAAGACCGGCGACCAAACATCCGGACAGGCAATATGCCAGGCGAGGAAAAAGGGGGAGACAGACGGCGTGTCAGGACGACCGAGCACGCCTTGTCAGAAAGTACTAGCGGGAGAAAAAAGCCACCGAAAGGGAAGGATGATGGCGGCTAATAAATATGGTCCAGGCTAAGCATTGGGCACACTTTAAATTGGATCAACTACCCATTACCGCCATTGCTGTTGGCGTTAGTGGGGGCCATCATTCGTGCGTTCCGACTCGTTCCACCGCATTCCAAATAAACTCCACAGAAATCAACCACACACAACACGACCTTTTCCAGGACATTCCACTTGTAAAGGCGTCATTAGCAACCTGAAGCTTTAAGGTCAATCATTCTGCCTATTTTGGCTCATTTTTCAAGTGACAAAACTGACTAAAAATCATGCTACTCACCTTTCTTCCGATTTTCAACGGAACCGTCCTGCTTCTTGTCTGAACAAAAAAAAAGCAGGAATATACGGTTATTGAGGAAATGGAATAACTGAACAGAAAGTAAATGAGGCCATGATGATTCTCACTTTTTCTCTGTTTCTTCTTCTCTTCTTTTTCCTTCTTCTTTTCATCTTCATCCTCGTCATCGTCATCCTCGGCCGCACCGAGCAGCGTGAAAATAATTCCGGTTTGTGAGTTGACACCCACTGCCGTGACCACCATTTTCCCTGAGCCCTCCATCACGTGGGTGCCTTTTGGAGAGAAGAGGATTGGCCATTTGAAGTTTCCCCAAGTGTGCGGACCAAAATAACCGCTTAGGTAGATTGCCAAGAGAGCAGAACACTCGATGGAACCCAAAAAAATGTGAAAAACGACCCTTATGCTAAAATGAGAGCATATTGCGACGAATAATGGCGATTAAGCACCATTGTGGCTCAGTCTTACCTGATAAAAGCATTAAATCTTTTTGTTGCGTCTTCTTGACGTGATCAGACTCTCCCGTGAGAGAGCTCTCATCGATCTTCAAATCGTTGCCTTGGATGAGGAGACCGTCGGCGGGCAAAAGATCTCCTGCAAAGCAAGCAAATGGTCAAATGGGCGCCCCACCCCTCTGCAAGAAACGTGACCGGACTTTTGGTCGCCGGTCAAATGATGAGAGAGTTTACTGTTGAAACCAGCTCTCAAAATTATATTCATGAGAGAGTTTAATATCTAAGTGCTGTTGACTATCTAAGTACTGTTTACTATCTAAGTACTGTTTAATATCCAAGTACTGTTTATTATCCATGTACTGTTTAATATCCAAGTACTGTTTAATATCCAAGTACTGTTTATTATCCATGTACTGTTTAATATCCAAGTACTGTTTAATATCCAAGCACTGTTTAATATCTAGGTACTGTTGAAAGCAGCTCTCAAAATTATATTCATGAGAGTTTAATATCTATATATCTACAGATTTCAACAGTACTTAGATATTAAACTTTCTCTCTTAGATATTAAACTCTCTCTCATGAATATAATTTTGAGAGCTGGTTTCAACAGTAAACTCTTTGTCACCATTTGACCGGCGACCAAAAGGGACTATAAGACCGGCGACCAAAAGTCCGAGCACCGCAAGAACGGTGGCCGATTGGTCTCACCGTATTTGATTTGGGCCACGTCCCCCACGACGATCTCAGCCACAGGGATCTGAATGACCTGCCCGCCGCGAACCACGGTGAACTTCTGCTCCTGTTCGATGCGGCTCTGGAGGCCACGAAACTGCTTCTCTTTGCTCCAGTCGTTGAAGGCCGTCACCAGCACCACGCAGATGACCGACAACAAGATGGCGGCACCCTCGATCCAGCCCGCTTCCGCCTCGTGCTCATCCTCGCCGCCGCCGGCGGCCTTTCCGCAGTCTGCCCACGGAAGGGAAAAGAAGGCAAACAAAGAGCGGTCGTGCGTGTCAACTCTCCAAATAAAGATGCCCGGAAATAAACAATGCGACCGGAGGACTCGGCAACTATAACCAAAACGGGCCGCGGCGTTATCCGAGCTACCTTCTCTTTCGGCGTCTTGAGGTCTGTAAAAAGAAAGGCCAAGTGAAACGACAGCTGCCACTTCCAGGATAATCAGTGTGACATCCTGCAGCGCCTCCCAAACTAATTGCAAGAAGGTTTTGGGCTTTTTGGGCGGGATGAAATTTTGCCCAAACACCGCTTTCCTCTTCTCAATGTCTCCCGGCTGTCCACTCAGGCCTGAAAAAAGAGAGAGCAAGAGAGTTCTTGAGTTGAGGATGAGAAAGAGTTCAAATATATACATGTGTATAAAGAATGTAGTCTTAACTAGAGCTGCAAGTAGCAACAACTTAGCCTACATTCCTCAAGAAAAAAAGGTATATATACATGCATGTATACACATGCATGTACATACACATGTATACACATGCATGTACATACACATGTATACACATGCATGTACATACACATGTATACACATGCATGTACATACACATGTATACACATGCATGTACATACACATGTATACACATGCATGTACATACACATGTATACACATGCATGTACATACACATGTATGTACATACACATGTATACACATGCATGTACATACACATGTATACACATGCATGTACATACACAAGTATACACATGCATGTACATACACTTGTATATATACATGCATGTACATACACTTGTATATATACATGCATGTACATACACTTGTATATATATACATGCATGTATATACACTTGTATATATACATGCATGTATATACACTTGTATATATACATGCATGTATATACACTTGTATATATACACTTGTATATATACATGCATGTATATACACTTGTATATATACATGCATGTATATACACTTGTATATACACACATGTATATACACTTGTATATACACGCATGTGTGTATACATGCGTGTATATACACTTGTATATACACGCATGTATATACACTTGTATATACACGCATGTATATACACTTGTATATACACGCATGTATATACACTTGTATATACACGCATGTATATACACTTGTATATACACGCATGTATATACACTTGTATATACACGCATGTATATACACTTGTATATACACATATATACATACATAAATACACATACATACATACACATACATACATATACAGACACATACATACATACATACATACACATACATACATATACAGACACATACATACACACACATACACATACATACATTCATACACATACATACACACATACATACATATATATATATATATACACATACACACATATATACACATATATACACTTTACAGCTGATGCACTTGCAAGGATTTTCTTACAAATGTTATACTACATGTTTATGCTACAAACTCAGACAGAGGAAATCTAGCATCTCCATATTTTGATTAATGACAGATTGTAAGCAACAGTCAGGTGCATACTGCCACCTACCGTACAAGGATGTACCACCCATCCCCCCACGCGCTTGATTGAGTACACCGAGTACCCCCGCAAATAGTTCAACGATGACCCATCTGCAAATCTGCTGGCAACCAATTGAATTATTGATTTGATCGATGAGCCGTAGCAGCCTTAGTCTTAACTATCGTCCATCTCGTCTGACGACAGATGGATGCGAGGGCTAAAAGTCCTGGGTATAATTTGCCAGGGGCATCAGCCCATCTGAGGGGACACAATGGCACCGCACTGAAAAGAATAGACGTCAAAGGCAACAAATGTCGGACCGCGTGCATTCTTGTGCTATGTGGGGACCCTCGCCGAAGCCATTCACTGGCCTCCACGCATATTCAAACACGGCCTACGCACAGTTGATGATGCGCCACGCTTTTGCAGCTCTATTCATACACACGGCTCGCGTGTGGGGGTGGAGTGGATAGAAAGAGCTGTTTATACGTATGTGTGTGTGAAGCTATGACGAGGAGTGGGATTCAGAGCAGAGGATGACTGCGCGAAACCGCCGCCGACTGGCATGAAGGACACAGACGACGTGTAAATCACAGTGTATAATTTATAACCGTAATGACAAGTGAAGTTTAATATTAGAGGGCTGTATATTTATCAAGAAGGGAAGGACTTTCTAAAAACAGGAGTAATGGTTCAAATAGTAGACTTGGAATCAGCCATGATATATAAAGCTCTAACATACCGTATTTATTCAAGTTTAACGCGCAGCCATAATTTGTGACAAAAAAATTGGTATTTTTTTCTCTCTCCATTTTCTCTCAGCTCACGCTAAGGATGGCACCGTTACCGGTAACTGGCAAATGCTGAACACATGTCGCCATGACAAAACATATGGTATGGAAACCTGGTAAATAAACTACCAGTATGAACACAATTCTCAAATGGAATTTACAATTTTAAATTCTTAAAGCCATATATGTATATATATTTATATATATATATATATTTCAGCACCACGCTTATTTATTCATATATTTATTTACTTATTTATTACCAATTACCTATCTATTTATTTCTTAAGTCTTTTACTGTGTCTGTATTCTCACCGCCTTGCTACTGTGACAACCAAATTTCCCGAATACGGGATGAATAAAGTTATCCAATCCAAACCAAATTCATCATCATAATATTTAACATAAGTGTAATTCACCAAAACAATTGATTCCATTATTCTTGAGTTCACCGAGATTCATGTATAACGAGCACCTGAACTTTGCTTCAGATTTTTTGCTACAAAACTGTTATACTCGAATAAATACAGTAGTTGGAGTCCTATCCATGAGAACAGGGAGGACAGGTAGTCAACAAACATTCATTCAAATAGATCGGATATCTAACCGTGACAAGCTAAATATAAAATAAAGCAAACAATGTATTGAAGGTTAATGGCACTAGAACATAATTACTTATGAACTCCCCTAAAACCAGTTTTGTATTCCGATTGAAATAGTAGACCACAACCAGATCCTTTCTTGAAGGTGCACTAGCAGAGAAGGAACTGGAAAAATGAGTCACCAACAGTCAACCCTCGCCATCGTGTATGCTTTGATTCTTTAAGCTGCTAATGAAAAGTCGCTGACGGCTACGGCCTGCTTCAATTTTATGCCACTTTTTCCCCTCGGCACTCAGACGCAATAAATAAAAGTGACAAAGTTGTCAGCGCCTCATCCCGGTCTGGACGGAAACTGAAAAATTAGGCAAACCACAGCGCCACTTGGACCGCAAGTGATTTAATCATTAACCATTTCATTTGTAGGCCCCCTGGTTGACACGGGGACGGTGGCAAATGTCATGGCCGACGGGTTAAAGTGAGCCTTTGCCTTTTGGCCTTTTGGCTTTTTTTTTTATAGCTGCCTCTGGATTGAAGATTATGTCAACAGGAGAGCAAACAGATATGACCAATGTTCCCTCTAAACTGCGCGCATGCGCAATTGCGCACTTCTCTCGTCTTCTCTGTGCAGCAGCAATCATATGGCGCGCAGTAAATAAAATACATTTTTTTATTTTTTTACCCCTTTCCCCATGATAGCGCTGTTTACGCGGCAACCGGTGGTAGTAGCTCTGTCCACTCTTATGTTTTTCATGTTTTATATGAAAAATTAAAGGGTACACTGACATGCAACAGCTTATGGCAGGTGAATACTGGTGTTCCCATAGCGAGCATTGATGATGTCGCTCACACTGGTACTCAGTGTGCTCAGGGAGGTTGTCTTTCTGCCCAGGCCAACGAAAAATTAGAGGGAACATTGGATATGACATCCACAAATGAGAAAAACAACCAGCAAAAGATGTCAATTGAATCCCTGAAATGTTGAGATGAAGGTCTCCTGCCACTCAATGACTGAAGCTTCTCTTTCTTCTAAAAGTATGACCAGCACCCCGTTTGTTTTAGACAACATTATTTTCTGAATAATGGCCAGGGGATGAAACACCATAGACTTTGTATTAGCTCCTTATTTGGGGCACATATAACAAACAGCAACTCTTTGAGCACAAGTTCTAATAGAAATGCAGAGAAACCTGAAGGATTACAGAGGAAATTGGTTCATAAAACCAGACCAAAATAGTCTGGGCCTCAATCCCCTACTTTCTTGTCTGTACCACCTTTGCCATGGAAGTTTTTTATCACTCAGCTGAACACACTGACCCGCAAGAATCCCAATTTGCTTACCGATGGCGGCTTTGCGGCAAAGGCTCGACTGTAGCAAAAAGCAACACGCGACACAATGAGGCCGATTCGCCAACGGCATTCCAACGACGGAGGTCTTGCGTAGTAGCTGGCGGGGGCCAGGGAGTGCATCCCAAAATGTTAAAACCTCACTGATGCAGAAATCAAACTGGAACGGGTGGGGGCAAATAAGTAAGCCTTGTCATTAATATCGACGTGGAGGGCAGTTTAACGGGCCTCATTACGCAAGTGGATACGGCCATTAGGGAGTGGGAAGATAAACACTATATAAAGACTATGCTTGAAAGGGCTCACTGACAGCTACCGTTCCACGCCGTGGCTGCCGGTAGACATGTGAAGGGGCCGTGTCCGGGCGTTTGGTCGCCGGGCGTTTGGTCGCCGGGCGTTTGGTCGCCGGGCGTTTGGTCGCCGGGCGTTTGGTCGCCGGGCGTTTGGTCGCCGGGCGTTTGGTCGCCGGGCGTTTGGTCGCCGGGCGTTTGGTCGCCGGGCGTTTGGTCGCCGGGCGTTTGGTCGCCGGGCGTTTGGTCGCCGGGCGTTTGGTCGCCGGGCGTTTGGTCGCCGGGCGTTTGGTCGCCGGGCGTTTGGTCGCCGGGCGTTTGGTCGCCGGGCGTTTGGTCGCCGGGCGTTTGGTCGCCGGGCGTTTGGTCGCCGGGCGTTTGGTCGCCGGGCGTTTGGTCGCCGGGCGTTTGGTCGCCGGGCGTTTGGTCGCCGGGCGTTTGGTCGCCGGGCGTTTGGTCGCCGGGCGTTTGGTCGCCGGGCGTTTGGTCGCCGGGCGTTTGGTCGCCGGGCGTTTGGTCGCCGGGCGTTTGGTCGCCGGGCGTTTGGTCGCCGGGCGTTTGGTCGCCGGGCGTTTGGTCGCCGGGCGTTTGGTCGCCGGGCGTTTGGTCGCCGGGCGTTTGGTCGCCGATAATAAACTCTCTTTCTTAGATATTCAATTCTCTCTCTTAGATATCAAACTATCTCTTAGATATCAAACTCTCTCTTAGATATCAAACTCTCTCTTAGATATCAAACTCTCTCTTAGATATCAAACTCTCTTTCGTATAATTTTGAAAGCTGGTTCCAACAGTAAACTATCTGTCACCATTTGACCGTCGACCAAATGTCCGAGCACCAAAGTGGCGAGGACGCGGTTCCACTTGGACTCGCAATGCGGCAACTGGGAGAAAGAAGTAGCCTTCAAAGCGGAGCGGAAGTGCTGACAAGATGGCGCAGTAGGTGCTAAAAGAGTGCGCGGTCCGTCCGACGAGACCAAAAATAGATCACCCGGTCGACTCGACGGCCTGTACGTCTCTGGTCGTATATCCGTCACACCCCCGCGGCGAGGCAGGGCTCCGCTAAAAACGGAGTGTTATGGATGACAGAACACAAACGAGAGGAAACCAAGCATGTCGTTTCTTAGTGGGTGGAAGCGCAGGTGTGATTATGCACACTGCGGCAACAGGAAAAGTTGAGTAATACTTGAGTGAGGAAAATGAGCTTGGAAATGTGGAGGATTAGGTAGGGATTGGTTAAAGAGGGTTTTAGACGCAAGCGTCCAACTAATTAGAAATCCCTTTTCAATTGTCAAGCCCCTGTAATCCCACGCCAGTGACGAATGAGCTCATTGGTACTTAGAAATATCAAAGCCGGCGAGAGCCTCGTCGTCGTCGTAGGGTGCTCGGACATTTGGTCGCCGGTCTAATGGTCGCCGGTCAAATGGTGAAAGAGATTCATGAGAGAGATTAATACCCAAGTACTGTTTAATATCCAAATACTGTTTAATATCAAAGTACTGTTTAATATCCAAGTACTGTTTAATATCCAAGTACTGTTTAATATCTAAATACTGTTTAATATCCAAGTACTGTTTAATATCCAAGTACTGTTTAATATCCAAGTACTGTTTAATATCTATGTAATGTTTAATATCTATGTAATGTTTAATATCTAAGTACTATTTAATATTTAAGTACTGTTTAATATCCAAGTACTGTTTAATATCCAAGTACTGTTTAATATCCAAGTACTGTTTAATATCCAAGTACTGTTTAATATCTAAGTACTGCTTAATATCTAAGTACTGTTTAATATCTATGTAATGTTTAATATCTATGTAATGTTTAATATCTAAGTACTATTTAATATTTAAGTACTGTTTAATATCCAAGTACTGTTTAATTTCTAAGTACTGTTTAATATCCAAGTACTGTTTAATATCCAAGTACTATTTAATATCTAAGTACTGTTGAGACCAGCTCTCAAAATTATATTCATGAGGGAGTTTAATATCTAAGTACCGTTTAATATCTAAGAGAGAGTTTAATATCTAAGAGAGAGAATTTAATATCTATGAGAGAGAGTTAAATACCTGAGAGAGAGAGAGTTAAATATCTGAGAGAGTTTAATATCTAAGTGCTGTTCAATATCTAAGAACATTTGACCGGCGACCAAAAGGGACCAAAAGACTGGGGACCAAAAGACTGGCGACCAAAAGACCAGCGACCCAACGTCCGGTCACATCGTCGTGGTACTAGTCCGGCACGCTCGCCCGATGTCTTCGTCACCGTAGTAGTAAGGCACAATCGCCCGATGTCGCGGGTGGGTGTCACTTGGTGACAAAGGATGACGCAGGACTCGCCAATGTGACAGTGACACAAGTGTCAGAACGACCGGCACGAGCGATTCTGCTCGGCGCCTCACGTCATCACAACGTTGTTAGGGTAATGATTCTGGCAGCGAGTGCACACGATTGGTGCTGCCATGCAGGGGGGGTATTTACAGCATTCCCTTTGGCGAGATGAAGCCAAGGGACTTTTCTCTCTCTCACTCTCTCTCTGCTTTGAAACTCTGCATAAAGAGGACTGTTGTAGCGACAGTGAGTACGCGGTGCCGTTTTAATCTGGGATCAAACTGAAAATCCTCTCCCATAAGAGTTCAGTCAAGGTCATACTGGCGATTAGGCAGACTGTCTATAGAGAGCTGCTGAAACCAAATAGTAGGACTAAAAGGTGGGGGCGGGGTCCATGCTGTTAACCCAGGGGTGGGCAAACTTTTGGGCCCACATTGACTTTAAAAATATGACAGACGGGCCGGGTCAGCACAAGATACGATACATATAAAAAAGTGCATCTGTTAACAGTACATATGAAACAATAACAGAAAAAAAGGACTAAAGTATTAACATACTCATCAATCATCATTCAAGTAAAAAGGATAAAGTGCAAAGTAAAGTAAAAAGGAATGTAGTAATAAATATTAAAATGTCATTTAAAAAAAAGATAGAAGGGCTGTAAGACACGAAAAACAAATAAGAGTGGACAGGGCTACTGTTACAGGCTTCCACGTGACGGCGCCATCTTGGGGAAAAAATAAAATAAAAATAAATAAATAAAAAGAAAAAAAACTATTTGGACATGGTCGGCGGGCCGGATTATAAAGCCTAATGGGCAGTATGTGGCCCGCAGGCCGTAGTTTGACTATGCTGTGTTAACCCCTCAAATGTCTCAGTTTCACAACACAGTGACAACCCACCAATTTGGGCTCACTTACCCAATGTGAGAGACTCACTCTTTCCACTAGAAATTTGAAAGCCTCCTGTTTTGCCAACCCGCACGCAGGACATTAACTTGGTGCGGGCCTGGTGCTACGCCCGAGCAGACAGCTGCTCCGTTGGACGCCCACGGCGGGGAGGAGGCAGAGGTGAAACAGGAGAGAGGAGGCACGGCCGGGGCCTTGAAATAGAGCCGCGGTGGCCCGGGTCAGAGCCCGGCCGCCCGGCCACCTGTCCGACACTTGAGCTTTCCGAAGAAGTGACGTCAAGGCGTCCGGCGGCCATGGGCTACGCCAGACGATTCTTAATACATTCCTTTTTACTTTGTACTTTATACTTTTTACTTTAATGATGAGTGATGAGTATGTTAATACTGGAGTCCTTTTTTTCTGTTTATGTTTCATATGTACTGTTAACGGATGCACTTTTTTATATGTATCATATCTTGTGCTGACCCGTCCCATCTGTCAAATTTTTAAAGTCAATATGGCCCCCGGGCCTAAATGTTTGCCCACCTCTGGGCTACCCCTTCCAAACTATGTGCTCGTCTCGTCTGCAGCAAAACATCTGACTCTGAAAGTGAGGCAAAAGTATACTTTACCATCTGTTGGCGAGGTTTTTAAGCGCCCGCAGAGTCCGTGAACGTCCCCGTAGGATTCCCCGATTCGGTTTAGGCCTTCGGCGCCCCGCAGTTCCATGAGAGAGCGCAGTTCTTTGAGCGAGCAGCCAAAGTCGCCATCGTGATTGGCCTCCGCCGTGGAGTTCTTCACCCCGCTGTATGAGTTGTTCGCCATCTTCTCCCACCGGTACAAAGCTCGGAGGGGATAAAAAAAATTCTTGAAAAAAAAAAAAAAATCCAAATAAAAAACAAAACACACTAGAGTGTCCCAGAGAGCGCTTAAATCCTCCCAAGCTGGCACACGGCAGCAGCTCCCATTAAAAGGGTGACGGGGCCGTCAGAGGCAGCCAGAGTCATGCGACAGCGGGTCGCGGGGCAGCGCTTCTACAAAGGCAGCCATGGCCCTCGGAACGCGGGGTCTTCCTGGCGTCTCGCTGCGACCGAGGGAAACTCGACGAGTCGGAGATCAGCATGCAGTCAGATCTGAAAAGACCAAGAGGAAACACACCATTAAAAGGGACATTAACGAATACAGTGATGGTGCATTTGTTAGGACAGCGACTGAGCAGTCCCCATCCTTGAGTCATGCAATGTACATGGGTGGCCCACCGCACGGGCCGCTTTTCAGGATCCAGATTCACTCCTCAGCTTTGGCGCTGCTAGTGAGCTGGGACACACTGAATGGTGCTCGGACGTTTGGTCGCCTTCCGGTCTTTTGGTCGCCGTTGAAACCAGCTCTCAAAATTATACCCGTGAGAGAGAGTTTAATATCTAAGTACTGTTTAAAATCTAAGTACTGTTGAATATTTAAGTACGCCGGTCTTTTCGTCCCTTTGGTCGCCGGTCAAATGGTGACAGAGGGTTTACTGATGAAACCAGCTCGCAAAATTATATTCATGAGACAGAGTTTAATAACTAAGTATTGTTTAATATGTAAGTACTGTTTGATATCTAAGTACTGTTTAATATCTAAGTACTGTTTAATATCAAAGTCCTGTTTAATATCTAAGTACTATTTAATATCTAAGTACTGCTTAATACCTAAGTACTGTTCAATATCTAAGTACTGTTTAATATCTATGTAATGTTTAATATCTAAGTACTATTTAATATCTAAGTACTGTTTAATAACTAAGTACTGTTTAATATCTAAGTACTGTTTAATATCTAAGTACTGTTTAATATTTAAGTACTGCTTAATATCCAAGTACTGTTAAATATCAAAGTACATTTGACCGGCGACCAAACGTCCAGTACTGGAGTAATCATTACACACTGAATGATTACTCCAGGCAAAGGCTGCCATTTATTCTAATTAAGAATATCAGAAGCATCGGGGACCTCCACGGTGGTGCTGCGTTGCAGGGGAGACCGTTCTCAGTGCAATGAGATAGCTTCATAGGGCAATAATGTATGGATTCTTTAAAGGCAAACATATCTACACTTTGCTCATCTGGGCGGAAAAAAAAACAAGGGCGCGCGGTCCGGGCTCTCTCTAATCTCTGAACTAGCTGACGAGATAAAGCAACTGGTCGCCCTTTATCTCCCACTTCCAAAATGTCGCATGGGACGGCGTAGCAGCACGATAGATAACGTCCGGCTGTATTTAACATTGGCACTGGCGGCTTGTTGGGTTGAGATTCTTGGAAACTATTCCGTCACACGTCGAGAATCGACTTGGACCATCTGCTCCGGGGGAAAAAAACAGGAGAGGAATTTGTTTTTTATCATGCAGCACCATCACGGGGCTGCTTGCATTACTGAGGTGGAACAGGTTATGTGAAATTGGGTCGCCAACATAAAACCGACAAAACCACAAGCGAATGTCATAGCATCGAGCCGACGGCTAATGGTCACCACCGCCTTGTGGCACAAGACAGACTACCCAACGACCACAGGTTTGTCAGCATCAAGAAGAACACAGTACACTATTAATGGTCCATGGCGGCATTGTTATGTAACAGCATAGCGGCTCATGGCAGCGCAGAGGTTGCAGGATACACTATCATAGCACCCCTTCTGAGCCTGTGAGTGGCAGGTCGTGCCAGTTTTGGGTCGTGGTGCATGTCACCACGACCCAAAACTTCCCAACCCCGGCGACTGTCGTGGGATGCTGGAATGACAGCAGGCTAGGGCCAATGTTCCTTCTAATTTTCCGTTGGCCTGGGCAGAATAACAACCTCCCTGAGCGCACTGAGTACCAGTGTGAGTGACATCATCAATGCTCGCTATGGGCACACCAGTATCACACCTGCAATAAGCAAGTGCATGTCAATGTTCCCTCAAATTTTTCAGGTAAACCATGCTGTAAAACACGAAAAACATAAGAATGGACAGAGCTACTGCCACTGACTGCCGCCCGCGTAATCGACGCGAATAAAATTTGATTTTATTTACTGCACGCCATATGATTGCTGCTGCGCAGAGAAGACGAGAGTAGTGCTCAATTGTGCACGCAGCTCAGAGGGAACATTGGCCAGGGCTAACTTATGCAACGCGCATCTGGAATAGCAAGGATGGGAACCAGAGCCTCCAAATGAGGATCCCCCTTTGGCAATGGTGCCACTTCCGAGAGCCAACCCCAGCGCGCAAGTGGAGGAGAGCAATTCTAGGGATCCCTCCGCAACCGATCCGCCTAGCACAAGGGGTGGTATTTTTAGCTTTTCACCGGGCCGCCCCTCCCCCCCGCCGCTAGCCTGCCACCGAAGTGGGTCAGGCCATGTAAATGTGGAGGGTACAAAGCAGTGCAGCTGAGACCTACTTGAGCGGCCCTTCAGCGCCATTGCGATGCCGAACATCGGACAGCGTGCCACCGTCGGAGGTGTCGGCGAGTCCGGGCGCACTTCTAAGTCTGGAGACTGGAAGGCTTTGACACAAATAGAGACAAGCTATCGCCTTTCGAGGGCATCAAACATGAGCGTTGCTTGCTCCAATTGACACGCACTCTTCAACCATAAATGTCATTCACGTAAGGCTTAACAGTTTCAACGACCATTTAGTTCAGACATCGGCAACCTACGGCCCGTTAGGCTTTTTAATCAGGCCCGCCGACGTTGTCCGTTGTTTGTTTTTTTGTTTTTCCCAAGATGGTGTTTGTTTTTCATGTTTTACAGCCCCTCTATCTTTTTTCAATCACATTTTAATATTTCAAAATACGTACCTTTTTATTTTACTTTGTACTTTATACTTTTTATTTTAATGATGAGTATGTTAATACTTTAGTCCTTTTTTTCTGTTTATCTTTCATATCTACTTTTAACAGATGCACTTTTTTATATGTATCGTATCTTGTGCTGACCCGGCCCATCTGTCAAATTTTTAAAGTCAATGTGGCCCCCCGGGCCAAAAAGTTTGCCCACCCCTGATTTAGTTGTACTGGGCTGAAACCCTGCCCGGATGTCCTGAAGGCGTGCCTGTGCTGTATAGTAAGTGTGAAAATGCCACACTAGTATATAACGCGACGCTACAGCAGCTGCAGACATGGAGCGTCTTTCATCAGCGCAGCTTTTGAAGATGAAACGCGCACCGGGTTCTTTGCAACATGTCGTCTCAGAGAGCCAGGTCGTTGACCCTTCCCCGACTATCGCGGCCTGCTTTCCCTTTTGCGGCAGTGGTCCGAGCCCGTGCTCTATGGCCATTCCGCTACAGGGTGCTGGGCATTGTGACACCTGAGCGAAAACGTCAGAAAAAGTCAAGTGCACGATTTTAAAGACAGTCTATCAAAAAAAATATATATATAGATAAAGGAAAAGATGTTCTGTGACCATCTGAAATATATTTTGCATTACTAATTTATACTGCAGCCGCGCACGGATAGTACAAAAAGGATCATTAGACATGGATGGTGAAATTAGCAAAAGTTTGCCAAAATACCCATCCAACCTTAACCAAAATACGAAAAGTCTGCATTACAAACGGAAGGTTATCCCGACACGGCAACGGGAGCGGTTTCCACAACAAGCGGAACTACGACTGACGCTCAACAGTCAGCTGATAAGAAGAAGTGTCGGTGCTGGAATATGGAAGAATTGCCATCTTTTTTTTTTTTTTTATTCTTTAGTCTCTGCTCAATGTTGAATGACTGCAGCGATCCAAAGGCCTCAGGCAAAGCAATACAATGTGGTTAATGTTGGTTTACATAAATCATTAAACATGCCATGTGGCTCCATAGGCTGAGTAACACACTAAGCATGACCATTAAAGGAAAATAATAATAGTTACAGGCAAATGGAGGGAATAAAGAAGGGCCGTTAAGACTACTACTGAGTGGGTTGCTGCCCGTATTGATTGAAGAGAACAGATGTGAAATGATAAAATTTCAAAAAACTAAAAGCACTCAAAGTAGGCCTTTCTTAGGTAATACACTATTACTCATTTCTCGAATGATCACAAATCATTTTAGGAAAAACCTTTCCCACTCTGACTTAAACTAACATTAGCTATAATTTATGTAAAATTACTCATGTGTTATGAATAATTAATTAGATAATTAAATCTAATATATAATAATAATGTATATAATAACACATATACTAATAATATATAATAATATATTATATATATTATATAATATATATATAATAATATATAATAATGATTTATATACTAATATATTATAATAATAAATATAATAACATATAATATATAAATAATGTGAAATCATTATGAATACTGCGATATTATGACTTCACACCAAAAGTACTACATCTAAAAAAAAGTCTTGCCCATTGGACATTTTTTAGACAATGAATTTTAGACAATGACATAACATTACAATTTCAATGTATTTCCTTGTTTACATCTATTTTACTTGCAGTTCCCATCCATTTCATCACTTTTGCATTAGCCCATTTCTCTTGATACTGTTTTTATCATTGTAAAACCACCAAAAAAATCCATCCAACAACAACGGTCATCGTGTAAAAAAATGTGACGCTTGTTATCTATCTTTTCATATTGAAATGCCCTTATAAAACTCCTCCAATTAGGTGTTGTGCCCAATCCTGAACAATTAAAAAAATCCCATCATCTGCAGTCGCATCAGTTGCAAAGCCATGCGCTGTTTAATTGGATGATCGGTGATCCCATCATTCCCACACCACATCAAGGCCAAGCCATGCTGCCCACGTGACCACCGCACGTAAAGTGGAGGAACACACAAAAAAACATCCATCTGACTAAGTGGAGCGAAAGTCAATGTTATTTCACGCCGCAGGTGATCCGCCCAAGTAGTAAACGCTAAACCCAGTGGGCGTTGTGGATGGTGGTTTGTCATCTTTCCCCGGAGCAACTGCGCGATCCCCGGCCAGAGGCAAATGAATCCTTGTCAAAATAAACAATCGATCGATATTTTGGAACCCATCGCGTCCCACGCAAGCGCAAGCAAACGGTTAGCCAGCCCCTTAGCTCCAATGCTAGTGCGTTTGATGGTAGAGAATCCACAAAACGCGACTTTAGCCAAACGTTTGACAGCTCTCTGCAACTTAACCGCGGGAGGGGTCCACGCCAAGGAGATCTGCGGGCGTTTCGGGGCGGATTCCCGGGAGCACCCGCCCCTCCACAGTCGCTCGCTCGGTGCCCATGTCCCGGGGTGGAAGGTTAGCCGCGTTAGCTCACCGGGGAGGCTAACGAGCGGAGAGCCGCTCTGTGCGGACAAGAACTGCAAAATCGGCGGCAGAGGCTTCCAGCAGAGGGGGTGAATGCACCCGGTCTCCCCATCAGCGCGCGGCATTAAACAGCGATCGCAGGCAATAAGGACAGGAGGGGGGGAAAAGCACAAAAAGACTTACTCCGTTCTCCGAAGAGCAACCGGCGTCCCTGCGTCCCTCTCTCACTCCCCCTCAGTCTAAACCACTCCGAGGTTGCTCCCCTGGACAGAGGTACAAGCACCGCCTCTTTTTTGACGTCACAGCACCACGCAAAGACTCTGTGCAGAAAAGAAGGCAGTCAAGATGTCTCCCTGCCAGTAAACGCCGATTTATAACTCCTACATTACCGGCGTTGATGCAAATGCCAATACGTATCCCAATTTTCGCCCAAATTCTTTTTCCAATATTGGACGCGAGAGCACATGTCTTTGACCCATGTAGCCAACTATCAGGCAATGAATTCCTGTTCACAATGAACTAACGATCGGCTATTGTCATGAATTAACGTTCAGTTAATTTAAATTAAGGATTGGCTATGAATGGCCACGTACAATTCCAAATGCTAAACTCATTAACAAAGCCGGAAGTGTTTTGTAGTCACCATCTCGCTTCCCGTTTGGCTTTTCCACCCCTGCAACTGATGCGCGTGAAAAAGGGGCGGGTCCCTGTCCACTGGTGTGGCTTGCCATTGGCTCAACCCGCATATCAGTCGCCTATGGAAACGGTGACGTCATGACCCCCGTGCATTTCTGTGCTCCCTCTCCGCTTTCGATCTCATGTGTGTATAATAACGGTATTAGTCACAATTTCGCAGCAGACTATGATGCAGAAAAGGCAAAACACGCATCCTTGACTCTTTTTTTCACTTGGTCGATAGGTAACACGGACCCCTCCGAGACCCGTTTTAGCTCGTCCCCTTTCCTGCTAATCTACCCTGACGTCATTCTTTCCATGACGTCAGTTTTTTCCCCCTCCTCTTCTTCGCCTTTATGCCTGCAGTAGTCTTTATGACTAGTTTTGTGAAATGCCATCAAGTGCATTTGCAAGGAGATGTACCTCACATTTAAAAGGTGCTTAAAAGGGAGTAAATGAAAGCTTAAAAATAGTCATTAGCAAGTAACAAAACAAAGAGGGTGTAATAAGTGTCAATTTAATGGCCCTTATCATTAACGGGAAAGGGGAGAAAGTGTCGCTTGGGTGTTCAAGTTTGAAACTTTTTGGGTTGGAAACCTGTGAGTCATTCGGAGGCCGAATGGAGGAGGATTTGGATAAATAAGAAGAGGAAGCTGTCAATCTTAGATTGAGTAATCAAGGCACGTTAGATGAAAACGACTAAATTTTTAGTCCGGACCCTTGACTGCCCCTATGTCATGTTAATTTTGAGATATGTTTCTAGAACAGGGGTGGGCAAACTTTTTGGGCCCGGGGTCCACATTGACTTAAAAAATTTGACAGATGGGCCGGGTCAGCACAAGATACGATACATATAAAAAACTACATCCGTTAACAGTACATTTGAAACATAAACAGAAAAAAATGGACTAAAGTATTAACATACTCATCACTTATCATTAAAGTAAAAAGTCAAAGGAATGTATTAAGAAATATAAAAATGTAATTTAAAAAAAGATAGAGGGGCTGTAAAACACGAAAAACACATAAGAGTGGATAGAGCTATTGCCATTGGCTTCCGACTAACGGCGCCATCTTGGGGGAAAAAAACAATTTGGACAAGTTAGGCGGGCCGGATTAAAAGGCCTAACGGGCCGGATTAAAAGGCCTAACGGGCCGGATGTGGCCCGCGAGCCGTAGTTTGCTCATGTCTGTTCTAGAAGCTTGAACAGGCAACCATAACGTTGTGGCCTTTAGCGTGCCCCGTTGTTGGCCTCGTTGTTGGCCTCGTTGTTGGCTTCCGTCATAACTTGAAGGCAAGAGAGGCAGCCAGCGCGTGGCTTTAATGAAAGCAAACATGGCCGTGACTGAATTGCAAGTGTGACGCAGTAAATCACCACCTCAAATCTATTTCATGCCCAACACTTTCTGGCCACAGAAATATATCGCCTGTTTTAATTCATTTCCTGTCACTGGTTTGAATGAAATTTTGACTTGGAAGGAACAAGTGTGTGTTTTTTTTTTTTTTTTTTTTTAGGTGTACGCTGTCTTGTTTGTTGACTCTGCCCCTAAGTCAAAATTTGCCATCCCATGAACTACACCGAATGTCAAGTGTCATTTGTCCCACTGCACGGTAATGTGTCGTCATCCCCATTGACTGCATGACTCACGTGGTGGTGTCATGGCGCACCCTAAAAATCCCCTAGAAAAGAACAGCTTGACATGAACTCTTTCACAGGTTCAAAATGACAAGTGTGGTGGAAAGAAGTGGTTTTCAGGATGAACACAAATTAGTTGTGGTCACTCGCATTAATCCCAACATAGAACTTAAGATGCCATATACAGTTGTGGTAAAAAAAAAATACATCCACCTATGAAGAACATAATGTGAAGGCTCTCTTGAGTTTCCGGTTATTTCTACAACTCTAATATTTCTCTGATAGAGAACAGATACTTGGAACAGAATGTTTTTTAGGGTTGCATTGTTTTATAAAGACTGATTCCTATATCTGCTAATGATTGTTATTTAGGAGTATTTCGAATCAGTAATAAAGCAAAATCAGCCTCATTAGAAGATTTTTAGCTTAGTGGGTACATTCTGGTACAAACATTCGTGATTGGACGTTTGGTGGCCGGTCTTTTAGTCGCCGGTCTTTTGGTCGCCGGTCTTTTGGTCACCGGTCTTTTGGTCCCTTTTGGTCGCCAGCCTTTTGGTCAAATGGTGACAGAGAGTTTAAAACCAGCTCTCAAAATTATATTCATGAGAAAGAGTTTAATATCTAAAAGAGAGTTTAATATCTAAGTACTGTTTAATATCTAAGTATTGTTTAATATATAAGTACTGTTTAATATCTAAGTACTGTTTAATATTTAAGTACTGATTAATATCTAAATACTGTTTAATATCTAAGTACTGCTGAAACCAGCGCTCAAAATTATATTCATGAGTGTTTAATATCTAAATATCTACTGTTTTCAACAGTACTTAGATATTAAACAGTACCTAGTTAGATATTAAACTCTCTCTCATGAATATAATTTTGAGAGCTGGTTTTAAGAGTAAACTTTCTGTCACCATTTGACCGGCGACCAAAAGACTGGCGACCAAAAGACCGGCGACCAAAAGACGGGCGACCAAAAGACCGCCGACTAAAAGACCAGCGACCAAACGTCCGAGCACCCACACACAAATCACTTCCTTCCATCCATCCATCCCGGTGATCATATCACATGTTTAAAAAGCAGGTCGCATTCAAGTGCTTCATCTATTCACACTGGGGAATAATGTCTTATTCAGTGAGGATGGGAAAAAAAGTGCATGACACAGCACAGAGAAAGAAAAAAAAGACATTTTTACATGCTGACTGGAAAGAGATGTTGTTCCCCTTTAGGTCAAGCGAGCGGAAAATAACAATGTGGCTGTTCTTACTCAAGCACTGTATGAATATGGCTTCCTCGAGGTCATCTGATCTTTTTACACCACGTCGTTTCACCAACGGACGTCGCTTTTTCCACTGGCTCAGCACTTTAGTGCAGAGGGGAAGGCTTTTTGCGGGCTTCCTCCTTTTCAAGAGGGAGGAGAAATAGAAAAGTGTCGCGTGCTTTCCAGACACGCTTGTGTGGACAAAGTTCGGAAAACAAGCCATCCAAGGGCTTTTTTATCGATTGTTTGGGGACTACAGTTTGTTAGAACAGGGCCAAAATGAGTGGAATCACATTTTCCTCAATTAGACAATGTGTAAAAATGGCAGACTGGTTAAATAAAATTAAAAAAAAAAAGATAAGAATGATACAGGTGTGTGAAGGCAGCGCCACCGCACAAAGCCGCGCTTGTGTCGTCGCTTCTACGGTGGACGGCCCGTGTTTGTGTTTCCAACCGCCGCAGGAATTTACGGCAGGCGGTCGCGAGGGCAGCCGCCGGGGGCCAAGCGTCCGAACGGGACAAAGGCCGGAGTTGTCGGGAGAGATTGAGGGGAAAAAAAAATGAAAAAGTGGACAAGTAGTCATTGTGAAAGGCGTGTGGACTGGAAATAAGCGTGATGTCGCACTAAATACGATTAATGAACAAAAGTGTGTTTTATCTGCTGCTATAAATGGCACTATAATAATGAATAATGATTAGTTGTATTTTTTAAAAAATCTGAATAATCATCTATCAGTCAGGGTGCTCGGACGTTTGGTCGCCGGTCTTTTGGTCGCCGGTCTTTTGGTCGCCGGTCTTTTGGTCGCCGGTCTTTTGGTCGGCGGTCTTTTGGTCGCCGGTCTTTTGGTCGCCGGTCTTTTGGTCGCCGGTCTTTTGGTCGCCGGTCTTTTGGTCGCCGGTCTTTTGGTCCCCGGTCTTTTGGTCGCCGGTCTTTTGGTCACCGGTCTTTTGGTCACCGGTCAAATGGTGACATGGTGAGAGTTTACTGTTGAAACCAGCTCTCAAAATTATATTCATGAGAGTTTAATATCTAAATATATACTGTTGATTCATGAGAGAGAGTTTAATATCTAAGTACTATTTAATATCTAAGTACTGTTGAAAACAGTAGATATTTAGATATAAAACTCGCTCTCATGAATATATAATCTAAGTACTGCTTTCAGCAGTACTTAAATATTAAACAGTACTTAGATATGAAACAGTAATTAGATATTAAACTCTCTCTTAGATATGAAACTCTCTCTCATGAATATAATTTTGAGAGCCGGTTTCAACCGTAAACTCTCTGTCATCATTCGACCGGCGACCAAAAGACTGGCGACCAAACGTCCGGTCACGATCAGTCATTACATTTTGACTGGCGAACAATCGCTGTCAACTCATTGGATGTCTATCGCCGTTCATGCAAACCAATGTGTTGCAATATGTCAGCCGCTCTATAATTTAACTGTCATTCTCCAATCCAGCGAGTGTATTTTGTCCTGTGACCATGAAACGACCGAGCCAAGGTCCAACCTGCTTTCAACAATAAGTCATTGCAAGTGCAAACTGTCAGGACAACGCGTTCCACCCACCCTTATAAGTAATATGTGTGAGTGAAAGACTATATAAGGTTCATAAATGTCTGCATTTGGGGCTCATTCTGCAGAAGTACCATAGAAGGTTGTTGGCACTTCTTTCAGTAGCTCTGCTATTTACTACACGGCTAGTTGCAGAATCTGGGGCACGTAAATACACTTGATACCGCAAAACAGGGACAAGAAACCACCTGAGACTCTGCATTTAGATCGGAGGAGGAGAGGCCAACCAAAGTGGAAAACGTAAAAAAAAAAAAAAAACACGTAGACCCAAAATATCAAGTGGACAGTGGAAAGTGTTTGCAACAAGAATAAATGAGACCGGAGAGGATCACAAGTGGGACTTGGGCAATTAAGAAACAATGTGTTTGCCGCTCCAGGATCAATTAATGTCAACTTAATTAGTACCTTGCCAATTTATGCGGCGTCTAGCCTTAAATCGGGCACAGATGGCATGGACGGATGGGCAGATCCAATGGGAACTTGTCGACGTTTACACCTCATTTCTTTCCTTTCGCATGGGGGGGGGGGGGGGGGGGGGCTTTCCCCCCCGGGAGGCAAGCGGGCACGGAGAGGAAGAGCCAAACCGGGCATATGTTGTTTGGGGTGGGATTAAAGAGAGCGCACACATAAACACTACACAAATATTCACTACTATACGTTTCTTCCATGATGTCAACCCTCGCAGAATGGCGAATAGAAATCTGTGACCGGATGTTTGGTCGCCGGTCAAATGGTGACAGAGAGTTTACGGTTAAAACCAGCTCTCAAAATTCTATTCATGAGAGAGTTTAATATGTAGGAGAGAGAGTATAATATCTAAGTACTGTTTAATATCTAAGTACTGTTGAAACCAGCTCTCAAAATTATATTCATGAGAGAGAGTTTAATATCTAAATGTCTAATGTTTTCAACAGTACTTAAATATTAAACTCGCTCTCATGAATAAACAGTAGATATTTAGATATTAAACTCTCTCTTATGAATATAATTTTGAGAGCTGGTTTCACCAGTGCTTAGATATTAAACAATACTTAGATATTAAACTCTATCTCTCTTAGATATTAAACTCTCTTAGATATTAAACTCTCTCTCAATGAATTATGAGAGCTGGTTTCAACAGTAAATTGTATTCATGAGAGAGAGTTTAATATCTAAGTACTGATGAAACAAGCCCTCAAAATTATATTCATGAGAGTTTAATATTTAAATATCTTCTGTTTTCAACAGTACTTAGATATTAAACTATCTCTCCTGATTCAACAATAGATATTTAGATATTAAACTTTTTCCTGAAAATAATTTTGAGAGCTGGTTTCAACAGTACTTAGATATTAAACAATACTTAGATTTTAAACTCTCTCTCTTAGATATTAAACTCTCTCATGAATATAATTTTGAGAGCTGGTTTCACCAGTAAACTCTTTGTCACCATTTGACCGGCGACAAAAAGACCGGCAACCATTTGACCGGCGACCAAACGTCCGAGCACCATAGAAATCGCACATTGGTTTGGCAGAAACTTGGACCAAAAAACACATTTAAGACTAATAACAACAACAACATGGTGATGGGTACACCTAATGGATTCTGGTCCAATAAAAGACATGTATGCACATGTGGGCTAAAAAAAAAAAAAAAATCAGGAACAACCCCGTCATTACACAATGTTCCGTCATCACTACCGCCGACCGGCACACCCCCAAGCTCCTATTTAGAGAGAGGGGGCGACAAGAGGAGGGGGGGATTGGGCATGATCCTAGGGTAGCAGATGGATATGTCAGATATGCCCGAATGGGTTTATGGAGATGCTTATGGAGACGCTTAGTGGTAATGTAATGACCTCTGCTATGTATGCGTGTGTGTGTGTGTGTGTCATTTACGCATTTGGAGGGGGGAATTCTCATACTAAAATAAAAAAAAAATTTAAAAAAAAACAACAGCAAAGACTGTCCAAATTGAAGGAAGTGTGAATTATCGTATTTTCACGACTATAAGGCGCACCGCATTATAAGGCGCACCCTCAATGAATGACATTTTTCCATATATAAGGCGCACTGTATTATAAGGCGCACTGTATTATAAGGCGCACTGTATTATAAGGCGCACTGTATTATAAGGCGCACTGTATTATAAGACGCACTGTATTATAAGGTGCACTGTCTATTTTGGAGAAAATTTAAGACTTTTAAGTGCGCCTTATAGTCGTGAAAATACGGTAATTGCTATTGACCTCCAGGTATGAAGCACTCACTACACAGTCATCTCTAGAGCCAGCCATTGTTGATGTTTTGGATTTTTTTTGTATAAAATCTTGCAGTGGGGGAGGAGCTATATGATGAAAGATGTTGTAAACTAAGATGGCATCTGCATATTTAACAGTATTGTTTCAGTTCAGGCGTTTGTGTTTTTTTTAATATATGACAGTGGTGGTTTTTCGTTTTTGGTTTTCTGTTTTTTCCATATATAAGGCGCACTGGATTATAAGGTGCACTGCATATTTTGGAGAAAATTTAAGACTTTTAAGAGTGCCTTATAGTCTTGAAAATAGGGTACCTATGAATAATCCATTCCCCTTTTTTGGCCGCCATTGACGGTCATGGATGAACAATCTTCACATCCCAATGGGAGAAACAAGGTTTTTTTTAGCATATAAAAAAGACAGTGGGAAGTCCCTTTTCAACACTTATAAATACGTGAACTCTTGACTTTTGAAATACAAAAAGAAAAAAGAATACATGCAATTTTCCTCCACCGTCATCTATTTTTTACTGATGGTTTATGGGAACTTTCCGCCCTGGTATGTCACGTGACGTGCACCCAAGGAGTTTTCCAAGGTTTATGGGTCATGTGACACAGAGTCCATGGAGAGCAGACCGCGTGATTACCACCCGTAACCCAGTTTAACGACTAGCCTACTTTTGGCTAGCCTCGTTCCAGAACCACCCAGAGGAGTCCAAATAAGTCATGGCAAGTGTGAGCTCACGCCGAAGTCCTGGCCCCTTAAAAACTGAGCACAGGAGTGGAGGATTTTACATCCAATGATCTGGTCGGGTTTGTAAGGTCTAGTCTCGGTCAACATTGGCGATATGCTACAGGCGGAACTTTCACATTTACTTGAAAGTGTCAAGCAAAAAGGGAGGATGTAGTGAGAACTGAGAAAGAGTCGACAGAGTAGCATCTTGCTAAAAAAGGCAAAAAAAACAGAGGGGAGGGAGGATGGCACTAAAGTCTGCAAATCATCACAAAGGTTGTTATCCGGACTTTAATGTTTGGATGGGTTGAACCAAGACAGAAAGCAAATTCAAGGCCTTGTTTGGGATGGAAGAAAATTACCGTATTTTTCCGAATAATTCGTACCAATTAAAAAAAATGCACTGAACTTAAAGAAATGCACCAAAACAGATTAAGAAGAGACATTTCTTAAGAGAATACAGAATCTAAATGAATACAGGTCGATATTAACCTCAAACATTCATTGTAATTCAGATGCATGACAAAAAAAAATATGGACGTTTGGTCACCGGATGTTTGGTCGCCGGACGTTTGGTCGCCGGACGTTTGGTCGCCGGACGTTTGGTCGCCGGACGTTTGGTCGCCGGACGTTTGGTCGCCGGACGTTTGGTCGCCGGACGTTTGGTCGCCGGACGTTTGGTCGCCGGACGTTTGGTCGCCGGGTCTTTTGGTCGCCCGGTCTTTTGGTCGTCGGTCAGATGTACTTAGATATTAAACAATACTTAGATATTAAACAATACTTAGGTATTAAACAATACTTAGATATTAAAATCTCTCTCTTAGATATTAAACTCTCTCTCTTAGATATTAAACTCTCTCTTAGATATTAAACTCTCTCTCTTAGATATTAAACTCTCTCTTAGATATTATTCTATCTCTAATGATTATAATTTTGAGAGCTGGCATCAACAGTAAACTCTCTGTCACACTTTTGACCGGAGACCAAACGTCCGAGCAACTTCAGATGCATGACAAAAAAATGTCATGTATAGCTTAAAAAATACTGCAATGCAAGAACCCACTATCGGATAAATGCAAAAATACAAAATGTCTCCCTCCTGTTGAGACATTTTCCTCGTTCATGTAGGTCACAAGCAAAGCATGCCGTGGGCTGCCAAAGCAGGCGTCCGGGCTGAGACAGGAGCGTCGCTCGGCAGCATTGTACCGCCGACATCCATTATGGATGAGACGCAGTAATAATAGATGAGACCGGTGAGTAACCTGAGGATGTGGAGGGACATGGAGACCGCTCGCGTCCTCAACCCCTCCTTTTGCTCCTTTTTTTAGAGAACATGACGCCCGCATGGACACAAACAAACATGGAGGTGTTCTAATAAAGCAATACAGGAGTGTCAACAAGCGGTAAAGGGAGGGCCGGGTCTTGTTTTACAAGCTCGTGTCAAGTCGCAGCGTTGGTTTTGCTGCCGTTTAATTAGCTCACGTCCATTCCGTTGAAATACAACTCTTCTTGACGGTGATGGACGTCCAACCCCTTTTGGTGGCGAATAAGCCCTCCCCCTCGCCAAACGGATCGGAGATCAATCGCCCCCAATGAGCTAAAATGCCGATTATCTCAGAGGCGAACATAAACTATCTGTGGCGCAGTCTTTAAAGTCAGCTGGCCGCCCACTATGGGTGTTCTGTGTCCAAACCAATGTTCGTCTACTCTGCGCAGCAGCAATCATATGGCGAGCAGTAAATAAAACCCAAACTTGTTTTTCAATTTTTTAAAATTTATTTTACCCCTTTTCCCATGATGCCGCCATTTACTGTCCAGTCCACTATGAACATTCACAAGGTCGAACTCAAGTAAAACACGCAAAGACAGATGAGTGAGATTTTGAAGGTTCTGCAGAAGGAGAGTATGGAGGTGGTGGATCTGGCAACCCTGCTTCTACACTAACTATTTTAATTAGGGCAAGATTTCATGACATACTAATTCTCTATGACAAGGAACATACAAATTCTCTATGACAAGGAACATACGAATTCCCTATTACAAAGATGCATGGCTCTATGACAAAGATGCAGCCAGATAGTGACACCCATGATGGTGGTGACACTGATGATTGTGATATGGATTGAAGGTCTCTATGACATGGCCGTGACATGGATTGAAGGTGATGTCATAGATGGAAACATTATTTGTATACTTTTAAGATTATTTCACATTTACGTGGCAGCCAGTGGTAGTAGCTCTGTCCACTCTTATGTTTTTTTTTGTGTTTTACAGCATGTTTTACATGAAAAATTAGAAGGAACATTGACATGCACCTGCTTATGGTAGTTGTGATACTGGTGTGCCCATAGCCAGCAATGATGATGTCGCTCAGTGCACTCAGGGAGGTTGTCTTTCTGCCCAGACCAACGAAAAATTAGAGGGAACATTGATCCAAACGGCTGGCCCGGCCGGCCAAAACTCAGCAACAGTTGTTGGAAATCTAATGGTTCCAGTAGCAATCTATGACCGGCGATTTTGACAGGTGACACGGCGGTCTGCTGAGTAGCGGGTGACAGATGGGGAACAGGGAGGACTCTGTATGTGTGTGTGTTTGCGGGGGTGGCGCACTATCGAGTCTCATCCTCCGTCACGCTGACAACGGCACGCTTAGTCACACACCTGATGGACTGTGAGAATGTGTGTTTATCAGCATAAGAGCAAGATTAGGCTAGGAATCACCCCCACTAGTTGGTAGGTGAAGTTTGCTCCTAAGAAATGCCTCCCAAAAGTCGCTGAAAAACATCGATTTTTTTCCTTCTCACAGATAGCAATAATGGAAAATGGTCTTCTGTCCAAGACTGACTGTGACACGGATAATGCTGTGACATCTCACTCCCGTTTGGCGCCTTGCTTTTTTTGCACATTCTGCGTCGCTTTGGGAGAACAGAGAGCCTGGAAGAACTCATTAGCTGGCGTGAGACGACATTAGAACGGAATAATGTTGCCTAATTGAGGGGATCTGCGTATCCCTACAATTATGGCGGACATATTCCAAGGTCACGTCACTTAACTGGTCCATTCAATTCCAGAAGATTGAAAATGTGACAGCTTCAGGGAGTTACGGTAAAATGATAAATGTTTCCATCGGTGGGTGCAGACGGGACCCTGGCCAGGTTATTCTGATTAAATCTTTGATTGGTGACAGTGATTGATGAATCATCAACAGCCACACCAATCGTCCATTGGAGTGGGTGGGACAAGGCGACCGAGAGAGAAGATGAGGTGGTAGAGGCAAAGAATTGCAGATATGCAAGGAAATTATTACTTGGACTTTGAAATGTGAAACATTGTAGTTTTCCTGATTAAAAAAATGTCATAATATTTCTTCATAAAAGATATAAATGCAAAGATTTTGTCACTAAACATCAAGGTTGATTTCCTATTTTAGACAGCAAGTGAATATCTACACTGCAAAAATGAAAACTGTATTACCAAGAAAATATTGTGTCTAGTTTTTGCATTTTCTCCCCGGGTTTGTGTGGGTTGTCTCCAGGTACTCTGGTTTCTCCCACATTCCAAAAGACATGCATGGTAGGCTAATTAGACTTTGAAATTTTGAGTATCAAACAGCCACACTTTACATAAAAAACAGCACTAAAAAAATCCAATCTGCCAAATTATCTTTGAAATATAATTTCTCTTTTGTTTTTAAAGGGCTCTGATAGATTTGAGTGTTTTTTAAGAGAGAATAAAAGTAAAATATAAAACGAGGCAAAAGGCCACAGTATATAAGAAAATATGATAAGAAGCAAAGAGCCGCATGAAGCTTGAGAGCCATGTGTTTGCGGTGCTCGGACGTTTGGTCACCAGTCAAATGGTGACAGAGTTTACTGTTGAAGTCAGCTCTTAAAATTATATTCATGAGAGAGAGTTTAATATCTAAGAGAGTTTAATATCTAAGAGAGAGAGTTTAATGTCTGAGTACTGTTTAATATCTAAGTACTGTTTAATATCTAAGTACTGTTTAATATCCAAGTACTGTTTAACATCTAAGTACTGTTTAATATCTAAGTACATCTGACCGGCGAACAAAAGGGTGACCAAAAGACCGGCGACCAAAAGACCGGCGACCAAAAGACCGGCGACCAAAAGACCGGCGACCAAAAGACCGGCGACTAAAAGACCGGCGACCAAACCCAGTCACGGCGGCTTATACTCGAGAAATCGTAAAAATCAACAATAATAAGGCTAATACTTTGGGGCGGCTTAGGTGCAAGTAAATAAGGTAAAACTGTCATATACAAGGAGGACTGACATGAACTCGTTTGCGAGCCAAAACAGCAGCAACGAAGCAAACAGTCTCACATATTGACTCATTGCCTGCCACTAACAGCGAAATATGTCAAATGGGTTGGTTGTCAATTGCCGTCGATGTCTCCAGACGACTTGCGTGAGCAAATGCTCCAGGCTACTATTTGCACAAACTGTTTTTTTTTCTGCTCCCGTCTTCTTGGACATCGCCCCAATTGATTGTCAAAGATTGACGGACAATTGAACTCCGACCACAAACATTTCGCTTTCAAATCAATGATCGTCTACCATCTCAGATAAAATCCGACATGTGTCGGAATGCTAATGAAGCAATGGCATGTGCCTCTCAGTTATTTATAAAGTGTTTTTGTGCTCATGGGTACACACAAGTCTCCCCCCGTATTGCCTTTCCATCATATGACACTCTTGACGACACATAGAGTACGACCAGGTGTGTGCGAGTAGTCCAGGGGTGGGCAAACTTTTGGGCCCGGATGCCACATTGACTTTAAAAATTTGACAGATGGGCCGGGTCAGCACAAGATACGATACATATAAAAAAGTGCATCCGTTAACAGTGCAAATGAAACATAAACAGAAAAAAGGACTCAAGTATTAACATACTCATCACTCGTCATTAAAGTAAAAAGTAAAAAGTACAAAGTAAACCAAAAAGGAATGTATTAGGAAATATTAAAAAGATAGAAGGGGTGTAAAACAAGAAAAACAAATAAAAGTGGACAGAGCTATTGCCACTGACTTCCGCGTGACGGCGCCATCTTGGGGAAAGAAAAAAAACATTATTTGGACAACGTCGGCGGGCCGGATTAAAAGGCCTAACGGGCTGGATGTGGCCCGCGGGCCGCAGTTTGCCCATCCCTGGAGTAGTCCAATGACACCGCAGATTTGTTGTTTTGTTGCCATGGCTGTCATATATATATATTTTTTTTTTAAACTGGACCTTTTCCTTGCAAGTGAATGGCGCACCGGCCCGGGGTAAAAAAAATACCAAGACAGACAAATGTGGTTATTGCGGCACAAGAGAGCAGCCCGTTCTAGGTTTGACACGATCAGCTAAGCCAGGCGCTGGCACGTCAACTGTGTTAACCTCCTGGAAATAAAATAGGTCACTGTATTGAGATATTCGCCAATCACATCAGGCCGGATTACCACATGGCGCAAAGGCCGGCAGGAATATGAGGACTATTAGATATTGAAAATTAACTGGCGGATTTGGTCGAAAACGACTCCCCTGTCTGCTATTAAGCCATCATGTTTTATTAATTGTTCCCATTCAAATGGATTGGACGTCTGCGCCAGCGGCAAATAACTAATAACTGAGAAAAATTATGATATTATTACAGAGGGTGGCAAACACACATGACCGGACGTTTGGTCGCCGATCAAATGTACTTAGATGTTAAACAGTACTTAGATATTTAACTCTCTCTCCCTTAGATATTTAACTTTGAATATAATTTTGAGACCTGGTTTCAACAGTACTTAGATATTAAACAGTACTTAGATATTAAACAGTACTTGGATATTAAACAGTACTTGGATATTAAACAGTACTTGGATATTAAACAGTACTTAAATATTAAACAGTACTTAGATATTAAACAGTACTTGGATATTAAACAGTACTTGGATATTAAACAGTACTTGGATATTAAACAGTACTTAGATATTAAACAGTACTTAAATATTAAACAGTAATTAGATATTAACACAGTACTTAGATATGAAACAGTACTTAGATATGAAACAGTACTTAGATATGAAACAGTACTTAGATATGAAACAGTACTTAGATATGAAACAGTACTTAGATATGAAACAGTACTTAGATATGAAACAGTACTTAGATATGAAACAGTACTTAGATATGAAACAGTACTTAGATATGAAACAGTACTTAGATATGAAACAGTACTTAGATATTAACACAGTACTTAGATATTAACACAGTACTTAGATATTAACACAGTACTTAGATATTAACACAGTACTTAGATATGAAACAGTACTTAGATATGAAACAGTACTTAGATATGAAACAGTACTTAGATATTAAACAGTACTTAGATATGAAACAGTACTTAGATATTAAACAGTACTTAGATATGAAACAGTACTTAGATATTAAACTCTCTCTCATGAGTATAATTTTGAGAGCTGTCTTCAACAGTAAACCGTCACCATTTGAGCGGCAACCAAAAGACTGGCGACCAAACGTCCGAGCACCCCTTGATTCTGTCATCATTTTTTTGTCTGACAACTGCGGCTTATCTGCGAGTAAATACACTATGTTAAATGTGAACAGAATGAAATGATAATTCCCTTTTTTACAGGTAGCCTACGAGATTATAGCGAGATTAAGGAAGACCATCACATGAATTCCATCTCGCATCGGGAGATGAGAAGCCTGCGGGGTTCTGTCCTAAACTGACCCAGGCGACGTGATGAAATAGTTCCTGCAATGAGAGCGAGCTACTTTTTCCCCCGGCTGACCGGCCTGCCGTTTCCAAGGCGATGAGCAGCTCGGAAGATGGGTTTGGAGCGGCCGGATTATTCATGTAGAACGTCGAATGGCCAGCGAATTAACGCTGAATGCTCTAAACATTTGTGTGTGAGTGTGCACGTGTGTGTGTGTGTGTGTGTGTAAATATGTGTGTGTGAGAGCTGCAGGGCAATCTGAAGCAACAGAAGCCGGCACATTGATGGTGCCTGGAGCTGGACAGAATAAGAACACAGCAAAGTAACAGACTGAGCGAATATTATGCACCCAACCCCCATTGGAGATGTCGTTTTTTTTTTTTTTTACTCCACCAATTTCCACTTTGAAAAAAAAAATGCTAATTTCTTTTATGCCTGCATTTGCATGTGAGGTATCCCGTCGACCAAATACTGCTCCCATGGTACATCGGAATCTCTATGATGCATTTAACTGCACAGAACAAAGCCGGAGAAAAGCTCGCAGACATTTGCCAGCTCGTTGGGTGGTTATGGGTCGGCAATTAATAAGTGTGGGTTGTCTAAAAATGGAGTGAGAGCATGGTAATGAAATATAAATAAAAAGAGGGGGAGGAGAAAAAAGTGGACTAATGAAGTTACATAGCTGATAATGTCATTTACTGATGGCCAAATGGTGGGAATGAGATTAGGCAAATGAGGGCATGACTCAAATTACATTTACAGTAAGGCTAGCGTTTATTTTTATTTGGTTAATTCAATGTCGTCACAAAGTATTCATTAGAATGTAACAACTGCGTATGATGAAAGACAACCATGCAAACCGTGACTGGACATTTGGTCGCCGGTCTTTTGGTCGCCGGTCTTTTGGTCGCCGGTCTTTTGGTCGCCGGTCTTTTGGTCGCCGGTCTTTTGGTCGCCCGTCTTTTGGTCGCCCGTCTTTTGGTCGCCCGTCTTTTGGTCGCCGGTCTTTTGGTCGCCCGTCTTTTGGTCGCCCGTCTTTTGGTCGCCCGTCTTTTGGTCGCCCGTCTTTTGGTCGCCCGTCTTTTGGTCGCCCGTCTTTTGGTCGCCCGTCTTTTGGTCGCCCGTCTTTTGGTCGCCCGTCTTTTGGTCGCCCGTCTTTTGGTCGCCCGTCTTTTGGTCGCCCGTCTTTTGGTCGCCCGTCTTTTGGTCGCCGGTGAAATGGTGATAGAGAGTTAACTGTTGAAACCAGCCCTCAAAATTATATTCAAGAGACAGAGTTTAATATCTAAGAGAGAGAGTTTAATATCTAAGAGAGAGTTTAATATCTAAGAGAGAGAGTTTAATATCTAAGAGAGAGAGTTTAATATCTAAGAGAGAGAGTTTAATATCTAAGTACTTTTGACCGGCGACCAAAAGACCGGCGACCAAACGTCCGGTCACGACTCAAAGTGTAGTCTCAAAAGGAGAATGCGACAATTGGCCCCGCCAACACAGCCTTCCCCCGCACGTGCTCACTCATAGCGTTTTGGGCGAGCGCCATGAGGCCCTGCTGGGACCGAGCAGTCTCAGAGTAAACAGATGTGCAACTGTGGCAATCGAACGCATCACTGGCAGAGTCAAAAACGTGCGAAGGGAAAGTGAGAAAAGGAGAGAGAGGACGTGATAAAAGAGCCACGCGTGGAATCCAAAGCACACGTGGGACTCGCGCCATGTCGCCGCCACAACTTCGGAGATGGAAACCTTCGGGGCACTTTCATATACGCCTATACGGGATGTCGATTACTTTCGGAGCCAGAATCCTCCTAAATACACACGTAATTTATACTCCGTGTACTGCACCGTTCTTAAGCATAGTATACTGCTAATGAGGGAGATTTTAATCTTTTTGAGGTGCTGGCAGATGGACTTTGTAAGCTTAGTAGTCATACTTATTCCGAAACACAAACAGCTGGAAGGTTAAAAAAAGAAAAAAACAGTACATACCGTATTTACTCGCACATAAGCCATATTTGTCGCAAAAAAACGATGACTCAATTGAGGATGCGGCTTATATGCGCAGAAAAAGACAACATGCACGAAACTGCAAAGTGACAAAGATAAAACGTCATAATGCAAGACAATGCAGCTGATACGGTCATTTATTTCAAATTAGAGAAAAGATAAATAGATAAAACGCACACAAATTCCCCAAAATGGGCATCATTTACCAATTTTATCCTTTGCTATTGTCTTCAACACAAAAAATAAACATATTATAATAAGACTAAGTGATCAGCAGTCAACCCAGTTGGTTTTATGATGGATAATACTTCGTCTCTATGTGTTTTTATGCTTCCTGTTGTGTTTTCATGGCGTTGCAAACATAAGAGGACAAGCTACCGTCCTGTAGGAAGTCATAAATAATTGATTGGCGTGTGGCGTAATCAGGCCCGAGGCCCGCCTAGCAATTCCTCGGCCGGCTATAAATAACTCAAGACGCTCATTATGTTTTTTTACGGTCGGTGACAAAAGGCGTCTGGTTGCTCTCCAATTCAGGGGACATGGCCATTTTTGTGAAAAAAAGTTGACAAGGATATTGTGAAAGGCAGTCGGTGACAGGAAGCGCAAAGTTGACATCAAGTCAAGGGAGAGCCACTTAAGAGCCCAAGTGGGAACCACCTCCCTGCCTATAATTGCTTCCATCAAATGACAGGAAGTGCTGATAATGCACAGGAAAGAGCAAAAATGTCTCTGGCCTTTATTGTGGAGATGGCTCACGTATCTAGGTTAGCAGGCACCCAGTACTTCACCCTCTATTATCAAGGGCTTGCTAACACGTACCTGTCAACATCGGCCAATTGTCGCATAGTCTTGCGTTATGGCGTTTTCGTCTTTATCACCTTGCAGTTACATGCATGTCGTATTTTTTGTATTGGTTGGATTGGATTGGATAACTTTATTCATCCCGTATTCGGGTAATTCCGTCGTTACAGGAGCAAGAGGGTGAGGATGCAGAAATAGGAAAGGCATTTTAGACATGAATAGATAGGTAATAAGTAAGTTAATAAATAAATACACGAATAAATATATAAATAAATAAGTGTGTTGCTGAAATATATATATATATATATATATATATATATACTTGGGCTCTTAAGTGGCGCTCCCTTGACCGTAAGCATGCATGTGCATCCATGTATATGTATATGTATATGTATATGTATATGTATATGTATATGTATATGTATATGTATATATATATATATATATATATATATATATATATATATATATATATATATATATATATATATATATATATATATATATATATATATATATATATATATATATATATATATATATGTGTGTGTGTGTGTGTATTGTGTATGTATGTATATGTATGTGTATATATGTGTATGTATGTGTATATATGTGTTTGTATGTGTATATATACGTGTATATATGTGTATGTATGTGTATATATGTGTATGTATGAGTATATATGTGTATGTTTGTGTATATATGTGTATGTATGAGTATATATGTGTATGTATGTGTATATATGTATATGTATGAGTATATACGTGTATGTATGTGTATGTATGCATATATGTGCTTATATTTATGTATGTGACTGTATGTATGTGTATGTATGTATATATGTGCTTATATTTATGTATGTGACTATGTATGTGTATGTATGTGTATGTATGTATGTATGTATGTGTGTATGGATATATGGATATATATATATATATATATATATATATATATATATATATATATATATATATATATATATATATATATATATATATATATATATATATATATATATATATATATATATATATATATATATATATATATATATATATATATATATATATATATATATATATATATATATATATATATATATATATATATATATATATATATATATATATATATACTTACATACACATACATATAAGCACATATATACATACATACACATACATATAAGCACATATATACATACATACACATACATATAAGCACATATATACATACATACACATACATATAAGCACATATACACAAACATACACATAGATGTACATGCATGCATATAGTAGGTCTTAACACTTTCTGTACTTTCTGTACGTGTGCTATACAACGTTAGCAGACCAAACCAGAAAGAATTCCCAAGACAGCAAAATAGCAATACCAAGTCGAGGGCCTTAAATCTAGGAGCGGTTGATAGATTCACTGAGGATCCAGAGCACTCGCGTTAGAAAACCCCTAATTGTTTTCCACACAGAGGTAATGTTGTTGGTATTTAATGCCGGTGTTCCCCCTCACAGACACGGGCGGGATGCGATGGCAGACAAAGTCGACCGGACAGGAGAGGGGCACCCTGCCAAGCACTTAGTGTCCACTTAGGTTCAGCGGAGTGGTTTGAGATTGCCAGGTCAGCACTTAGCCCACACACGTATAGACGGCAGACTCCAGCTTTCAGACAAGATCCGATATCACATACTCTAGCGACTACATTTCTAATCGTAACAAAATAAGAGCCAGATTCCGCAATTACCAAAACCACAATCCAAACATCCAATTTCAGTCTGCTTGTTGACCTTTGATACAAATTTGCGACACCAATCGTTTGACATTTTCGGAATTTAAACCCATGCTAGCCATTTTGTTTCATTTCCTTAAGGTATTCCCGATAAAAGCCAGTCATTTTTTCCACAACATCCGGCGTCTGCTCATTGGGCCCATAAAAGTCTTTTCTGAGAGGTTTCTATAACGGTTTTCAATGTTTATCAGGCCCAGTAGAAAGAGAGAAGGTCGAAAATAACCAGCAAAGATGGGAGACAGACGTGGTCTAGGGAGAGTCACTTTTCCCGGGGTCAATGCCAAATATGGTCACAATGCCAGCTCCCCCGCGGCGCCGCTGCCATCGGTCGCTCGGGTCGAGGTCCATTCAAAAACAGCAGCGGTTATTTATTGGGAGGCTCTCCGAATGACTCCGTTTTGTTTCTTCATCCCAGCTTGCACTTGATGTACATTTTCTTCATGAACTACCACAGCAACGTGACTGGACGTTTGGTCGCTGGTCTTTTGGTCGCCGGTCAAATGGTGAGTTTACAGTTGAAGCCAGCTCCCAAAATGATATTCATGAGAGAGAGTTTAATATCTAAGAAAGAGAGTTTAATACAGAGGTAGGGAACCTATGGCTCGGGAGCCACATGTGGCTCTTTTGATGGGTGCTTATGGCTCTCCACTAAACTGACAGCTACAATCTGGACACTACGTCTAGAGTTGTTTTAATCTTCCAGTTTTTAATTAAATCTTTCTGCATTCATGTACGCATGCATCCCATTGATTAGCATCAGGGTAACAATTTTGTCAACATAATTCTGGGACTTTTTCTACTTTAAAGGCAGTCACATGACTAAAAATGCATGCATTTTCATGTATTTTTACTTCTATTAAATTCTGAGTATGGCTCTCAATGAATAGCAATTGAAAATATGAATTGTTAATGGCTCTCTCTGTCAAAAAGGTTTCCGATCCCTGGTTTAATATCTAAGTACTGTTAAATATCTCAGCACATTTGACCGGCGACCAAAACACCGGTGACCAAAAGACCAGCGACCAAACGTCCGAGCACCCCACAGCAAATACCACTCACATTACTGCGTTAACAACGAAGGACTAAGAAACATGTGAATAGTGCATTTTTGCTAGTTTGCCTCAGGGTTGCTTCCCTAAAAGGCACCACAAAGTGCTCAGCCTTTCCGAACTTTGGCCCTGGTGACAATTGGCGACATGAAAAGCCAGCGTGCTCGCCGTTTGCGCGTGACGTAACATAAGCCATGCCCTGATTTTGCACAGCTGGGCTTCTCAGTATTCCAGATTACAATAACGTCATCGCTTGGCTCCTGCCGCCTCCTCATCCTTCCCTTGCAGCGCACGCTCCACTGAACTCGCATCAATGATGTCACCGAACTAGCGTTCCGTCTCCATCTGCTCGGCGCGTGGCGTTATCATGTTCGCCCCTTGCCGCGTGTCGCTTCCACTCTGCATATTCCTCTCTCTTTTTATGGAAGTTTTCAGCATTCTACACCCTTATTTTGCACGCCGCTGGCCAGATACGTATTGTGCCTTTATTTCGACCCTAATGCACTCTTATGAAAAGATACTGCTGCCATTTGATAGGACTGGCAAAATAAAATGGGATTTTTGAACCATATCTGTGTATTTTGCAGAGTTTTGCCGTATTTCTCCAACGGAACATAAGAACGCTTGGGAATTATATAGTAGGTATGGATTATTGCAGACATGGGCAAACTACGGCCTGTGGGCAACATACGGCCCGTTATGCTTTTTAATCCGGCCCACCGACGTTGTCCAAATAATGTTTTTTTTCTCTATTTCCCCCCCCCCCCCCCAAGATGGCACCGTCACGCGACCTAAAGACCGGCGACCAAACATCCGGCGACCAAAAGACCTGCGACCAAAAGACCGGCGACCAAAAGACCGGCGACCAAAAGACCGGCGACCAATAGACCGGCGACCAATAGACCGGCGACCAATAGACCGGCGACCAAAAGACCGGTGACCAAAAGACCGGCGACCAAAAGACCGGCGACCAAACATCCGGCGACCAAAAGACCTGCGACCAAAAGACCGGCGACCAAAAGACCGGCGACCAAAAGACCGGTGACCAATAGACCGGCGACCAATAGACCGGCGACCAATAGACCGGCGACCAAAAGACCGGCGACCAAAAGACCAGCGACCAAAAGACCGGTGACCAAAAGACCGGCGACCAAATGACCTGCGACCAAAAGACCGACGACCAAACGTCCAGCGACCAAATGTCCGGTCACGGTCAAGTCGTATCATGTCAAATTAAACAATCCATTTCCAACAGACCAAACAAGTGAGCATTTCTACATTTTTGCTCAAAATGCATTGGAATGGTGCCAATTTGAGACGGCCTCCATCAGGACAATATGTCTGTCCCCGGTTGACCCAGTTAATCAGCAGTGTCGCATCCCCTCTTGTGCTCCCGTTGCCTGTTGACTCATGACACCACGGAGAGGAGGAGGCGTAGGAACTTCAAACACTGTGATCTCATTCTCATCTCTCCTTACCACAGTGGAGCTTTGATCCAGGTAATTACTCTGGTGTATTGATAGCAATGCATGCACCTAGTTACCTCCGCTTATTATTTACCTGGACCGCTACAAAACTCGCTGAAAATTTAGCAACTGGGGAACAAACAGCCTACTGATTACCCCAGGTAAACTTTTGGGCCCGGGGGCCATATTGACTTTAAAAATTTGACAGATGGGCCGGGTCAACACAAGATACGATACATATAAAAAACTGCATCTGTTAAAAGTAGATATGAAAGATAAACAGAAAAAAAGGACTAAAGTATTAACATACTCATCACTCATCATTCAAGCAAAAAGTATAAAGTACAAAGTCAAGTCAAGAGGAATGTATTAAGAAATATTAAAATGTTATTTAAAAAAAGATAGAGGAGCTGTAAAACATGAAAAACAAATAAGAGTGGACAGAGCTACTGCCACTGGCTTCTGCGTGACGGCGCCATCTTGGGAAAAAAATAATAAAAATAAAATATTTGGACAACGTCGGCGGGCCGGATTAAAAAGCCTAGCGGGCTGGATGTGGCCCGCGGGCCGTAGTTTGCCCAAGTATGTACTACACACACACACACACAGACACAAGAACTACAGTTTTAGACAGTGTTGTGATCGCAATTTTGTACGTCTAACAACCAGGCTTAAAGATGATTGGCTAAGAGGTTCAGAGTTCACGTATGTTAATGCACTTTTTTTGAAGGGAATGACACAGTCACCTCTAGAGCCAGCCCTTATTGATATGTGGATTTTTTTTTTGTACAAAATCTTGCAGTGGAGGAGAAGCTTATCTATGCAAATGTTATCCTCGTTAAGTTCATTTGCTACCTTGACACGTCATAATAGCCAACAAGTTGAATCCAGTCAAATATATGATGACTTGAGCAGAAGTAAGCTACTAGAGGAGAGCCAATGTACTACATCTCGCTTGCCCAATTGCCTCATTCCAGGAATTATTTACACGCCAGGAGTAAAACAATGAAAAGGCTGCATATCGATTGGACAGACGAAGCCGGAAGAAACATCTCTTGTGGTCTTTATGCGGGTTTAATGAACCGTAAGGGGGCACGACACTCTCCGGGTTTTAACTCACTTCCTGTATGAGCGAGAGGCCGCCACAAATGAGCCTGAGGTGTACAGTAAAATGGCTTCTGGGTGATTAAAAACACTGCAACCGCTAGCGATTGGACGCGTGACAACGCCCCCCGCGGCCGTGAGGACGAGGCGATAACAAGGACACAGCAGGTGAGTCGTTCTTGTCGACCGTCCACTTCGGAGAGAGAATTTCACCAAACGGAGTTAAGACCTCCAAATGGGTTTTTGCGCGGGATTGAGGAAGGGAAATGGAAAAAAAGGTGGGATTTAGGCAGCAAATTGCTCACTGAGTGAATCGGGGAAGGCAATTTCCTCGGGTATCCAATTTCGACATGTTTTGAGATAGATGAGCAAAGATGCATTATTTGTACATTTTCAGCACCGCCACGTCACCATCGGCACTGAGCGATCGGGGTGACAAGCAATGTTCCCTTTAATTTTCCGTTGGTCTGGGCAGAAAGACAACCTCCCTAAGCGCTATGAGTTCCAGTGTGAGCGACATCATGATTGCTCGCTATGGGCACACCAGTATTACACCTGGCATAAGCAGGTGAATGTCAATGTTCCCTCTAATTTTTCATGTAAAACATGCTGTAAAACATAAAAAAAACCTAAGACTGGACCGAGCTACTACCACTGGTTGCCGCGTAAACGGCACCATTATGGAGAAAGGGTTAAAAAAAAATTGGATTTTATTTACTGCGCGCCATATGATTGCTGCTGTGCAGGGAAGACGAGAGTAGTGCGCACGTGCATAGCTTAGAGACAACATTGCTCCAGTGTAACTTGTATATATTTATTATTCTTTGGCTAGTGCGACTTATAGTCTGAAAAATACGCGGGCATTATTTTTCTCTATGTCGTGTCAGGTGCATGTCAATGTTCCCTCTAATTTTTCATGTAAAACATGCTGTAAAACACAAAAAAACATAAGAGTAATAATAAAAAAAAAGTTTGGGTTTTATTTACTGCGCGCCATATGATTGCTGCTGCGTAGAGAAGACGAGAGTAGTGCACAATTGCGCACACGTGCAGCTTAGACGGAACATTGGTGACAAGTAGTGGGCGCGCAGTGGAAAAAAAACACGCGCTTTCATCAATATTGCAGCGTTGAAGCTGGTGAAAGGCAACACCGAGTGGCCAACATATTCCATCGTGTCATCGGCAGGGTGGATCGGATGCCTCGGCCTGACATGGCAACATTGTTACCCCAACAAACCGTCATGCAAAGCCGCCTTTATTATTCATGTGCGGCTTCTTTGAAGGAATGTTCCGCCTTCCATTCATTTGCAACAAATAGGCCAAATAGACCCCGATAGTGAAGATGAAAGCCTTCCTGCCGAGAAAAGGCGGCGTCATCCCGTACACTTGACATCAAACGTGCATACACAGTTTTCTATCGGAAAAATCTGATATTTTGGGTTCCCCCTATACATTCCACTTACTGAATTAGTTAACTGATGAAGGAATCCACGTAAGTGCTAATTAGCGCCAATTCCTCTCCTCCCAACAATGGCGGTAATTTGAGCGGAGTAGGCTCACCCTACGTACGGAATGGGTATCGGCAGCTGCCTGTCGTCTCATTGGTCGACGGCAGAGTGCGTTTGTTTGTGCAGTCCGGCCGAGGTCGAGGTCATTCTGCTTTGAATCTGTGCTCGGACTTTTGGTCGCCGGTCTTTTGGTTGACAGTCTTTTCGTCGTTGGTCTTTTGGTCGTCGGTCTTTTGGCCGCCGGTCAAATGGTCACACAGAGTTTACTGCTGAAACCAGCTCGCAAAATTATATTCATGAGAGAGTTTAATATCTAAGTACTGTTTAATATCCAAGTACTATTTTATATCTACGTACTGTTTGATATCCAAGTACTGTTTCATATCCAAGTACTGTTTAATATCTAAGTACTGTTGAAACCAGCTCTCAAAATTATATTCATGAGAGTTTAATATCTAAGAGGGAGAGAGTTTAATATCTAAGTACTGTTGAAACCAGCTCTATTAAACAAGTACTGTTTAAAATCCAAGTACTGTTTAATATCCAAGAACTGTTTAATATCCAAGTACTGTTTAATATCTAAGTACCGTTTAATATCCAAGTACTGTTTCATATCCAAGTACTGTTGAAAACAGCTCTCAAAATTATATTCATGAGAGTTTAATATCTAAGTACTGTTGAAACCAGCTCTCAAAATTATATTCATGAGAGTTTAATATCTAAGAGAGAGAGAGAGTTTAATATCTAAGTACTGTTTAATATCCAAGTAGTGTTTAATATCCAAGAACTGTTTAATATCCAAGTACTGTTTAATATCCAAGTACTGTTTCATATTCAAGTACAGTTTAATATCTAAGTACTGTTGAAACCAGCTCTCAAAATTATATTCATGAGAGTTTAATATCTAAGAGAGAGAGAGAGTTTAATATCTAAGTACTGTTAAAAACAGCTCTCAAAATTATATTCACGAGAGTTTAATATCCAAGAGAGAGAGTTTAATATCTAAGTACTGTTGAAACCAGCTCTCAAAATTATATTAATGAGTTTTATATCTAAATATCTACTGTTTTCAACAGTACTTAAAAATCAAACTCTCTCTCTTAGATATTAAACAGTCTCTCAAATATAATTGAATATAATTTTGAGAGCTGGTTTCAACAGTAAACTCTCTGTCACCATTCGACCGGCGACCAAAAGACCGGCTACCAAACTTCTGGTCACGGAATTTAGGGATAATCAATCTGCTCTTTCTTATGCAGGAAGCCAAGTCTCGACGGGGGGGGAACGAAACATTTTCGGGGATACGTTTTTTTTGGCCAATGTGTGACCGGCCTACTGTGCTATCTGTGGCATGCAGCGTGTTTACCCCATTGAACGCAACACGGCCAATTGTAGACAAGGACCGTGCTGACGCAGCTCGTAGGGGAGCCGTTCACAATGTGGCCACCACGCACTCTCAACGGACCTTTTGATTTATTTGTGTCCAGTTGGCCTAAATTGCTCAAGTAGTATTTGCTTTTGTCTGTTTTCATGCAGGCAGGACACTTGTGCAAATACTGCAGGCGTGAGTGAGTGCAGCAAGCGCTCAAATCCACGAGCTAAAGCTTTAAATCCGACCAAACATGATTTTTTTTTCTTTTCACTCATTTTGGACCAATAGGAAAATAGTTAATATAGGCAGAAGGGGAGAAACGACTCTCTCTGTCCAATAGTAGAGCCTCTTAGGTTGTTTATTCAAATCTCTGAAATCCCTCTGTGAGCGTCTCTTCGGGCATTGTGAGCGTCTGCGGCGATGCGGCGGCGCCATGACGTGCCTGTGCTCATTACATCATGGCGAGTGGCCACACACACACACACACACACACATAAACACACTGGCACAGCTAGTCACGTGATCTCCGTGCTCCGAAGCACCTCTGATCTGATTTTGCGATGATCACCAACCTACACAGGCATCCCGTGTCTACTCTGCAATGTCAAATTCAATATTTCAATCCTCCAAATGTAGACATTTTTACATGTCCGCCCCCCACCGTCTGTGTGCCAAAGCGGATTTGCACTGACATCATCCTGGTTGGCCTCAGTGGGCAAAGGGGCAAAACCATTAGGTGAGTAAGTGAGTCAGTGATTGGACAACACTTGGACATCCTTAGTACAAATGTGGGAATGCCATCACGCTTATCATGAAGTGGATTTACACCAGTGGCAGGCAGGCAGGGCCTTCATTGCCTTCTCTGCTGGCCTAAGAAATATCTGAATCATATATTATATTTTTGATTTTGTCCATCAATACTTATTAAATAAGTCCAAATTGTCTGTTAGCTTCCTTTCATTGCTTTTCCTCATGGTTGCCCTGCTTCCAGGTCTTTTTTTTCATATTTAAGCATTTAACCAATCACATTTCAGCTATTATTTTTTGCCAGGGTCAGAAATCTGCTTCAAGGCCTTCACAATCAGTTCCGCAGGCTCTGCTGCATTAAACAAACGTCGATAAGACTGGGGCTTTAACCAATCAGATTTCGAGTTGGCAACACCACAATGCCTTCTCACAGGCGTAGGGATACGTCATCGCTTTCACCAATTTTGATTGGCTGGGGATAGAGTAGGTGGGCAAAAGCTACCAAACTGCACAAGCAAATATATTGTTGTGTTGATCCAAAGCCATTTTTAAGACAGACTTTTCAAGTGAAAAAAAAGCTGGACATCATTAAGAAAAGTCGGACAACTCCAAAGCAAGCAAATCTGTCACAACTGACAACAAACATTTTCAGCACTAAATCGAATAAAAATGTATGCCAGAAATACAGCAGGACAGGCTCGACTTTCAGCATTAGCTTCGATAGCGATAGAAAAGAAGAAGGAAAGAAAGGAAGATATAAAGTGTACAGTTAAAAAGGATTTTTGGTGGGTAAAATATGGCTATATTCGTTAATAATATTTTAAATTGTATGAGGTTATTCTTGATATTTTTTTATGTGTCGAGGCTGTAGATGCAGTAGAGTTTTCATAGCCATAAAATAGTTTGAGAGTTGGATTGAAGGCGTCGCTAGAAAATGCAGGGACCGCCACTGATTTACACGATAACGATAGTAGAACTTTTAGCATTTTCTTGCAATCTTCCAATCTAACTGATCAGCTGCAGCGGGTTAAAAACTTGTATACAACTTCGGCAGGCCGTGCCGCAGAAACATGCGTCATCGTGTGGGCCTTCTTTCAGCACCAAGCGCTCAATAGCACTTCACAAACATTTGCGCACGGCTTGCTAGTTGACCGTTGGGTCCGAGGACAAGTTCCCAATGTAAAACAAAGTGCGAGTTTCACACAAACGCTTGCACGCCTACAGAAACCATTTTTTGCCTTCTGCCATAACAAAACAACCATTTCCCATACATCTCACAAAGAAAATTATCAGGACACCTACAGGAAAAGCCGCTAAAAGCACGCCCTCCCCCAAGAGTGCACGAGTGGGACGTTGAAAACCTGTCCAGGGCGTCTTGAAGGACTTTCCAACTTGATAACATAATGTTACATTAAGAGATCAAGTGGTGGACACGGCGAGCATTCCTGTGAGGACACCACGGTCACATGATCTGGGAATTACCCCCACCTTTCTGGAAGTCCCCCCCTCCATCCCTCCAGCTGCTCAACTTTAGCCTACCGTTGGTTAAAAATATACGCAAGTTGCCACATTGGTCCTGATGACAAGCATCGCCATGGCGATGTGGACTAACAGGGTTGGGGGATCGGATGTGTGTTGGTTGGGGTTTCCCTGGGATAGGCAGGTGCACCCCCCACCCCCTATTACTTTCCTGGAAATGGGGTTATATTTTCATTTCAGTCTCAAATGCTATGACTTCTACTATTGTGGTATGAAGGTGAAATGGAAACATCGAAGTGAGAAAATGTGGGGATGGACGTGAGAGGTCACCCAGAGGGGAAATTCTGCTCTGGGTGCCAATCTTTTTGAGACTTCCACTGAAAAGAGGGGATTTGGGGTAAGCTATGTTGGAGATTGATGTGTCAGTGGGACATTTATGATGTATTCCTGTTAGGTTAATCAAAAACTATATTTTAATATAATTATAAAACAATACAGGGGGACATCTGATTTAATTATATATATTTTATCAAATTGGCATCTATGATGATATTCTTGCATGAGAGATATTAAATTCTGACATCGTCCTCGACACAAATGATTCTACCAGCGGTAATTTCTCCTGCCCATTTAAGGCCATAAATAAAAACAATTACAAGGTTATTGATTCATTCAATTGCGTAAACAAAAACAAAATAGTAAAAACAAGAGCTGTAAAAATCCTCGCTGATGATATTCAATAAAAACAATTAAGGTTGGAACTTAAAAACAAACTCCATTGGAAATTAAACAAACAAGCCTCCATTCGGCAAAACAATTCCATAATCAAGCGAAAAGAGCGTACCGATTTACGACAATATGCGAGTAATCACAAAGGTTGTTGGATAGCCATCACGCTGCATCAGCAATTTCTTAAGCGTCCTTCTAGGTCTGCATTATGGGGTAAAGGTCAGTCCTTGGAGTTGGAAGGTGACAAAATAAGTTTGATTGTTAAAATAAAGTTTTAATAAGGAAAGTCGGTCGGGAAAATTAGGAGGAGGGAAGGAAATTTGCAAATTACATTAAAAACTTGTTTCCCGACATAATAATTCTTGTCTGTTTAATGTCTTTTCACTGACGTGTTTAAATCGATACATTTGCTGGTATATACCATTTCTGTTTTGAGTTTATGGTATTATGAATGATCCGCGATAGGCTCCAGCACCCTTGTGACCACAGTTCCCTCTAATTTTCTGGGCAGAAAGACAACCTCCCTGAGCGCACTGAGTACCATTGTGAGTGACATCATCATTGCTCGCCATGGGCACACCAGTATCACATCTGCCATAAGCAGGTGCAAGTCAATGTTCCCTCTAATTTTTCATGTAAAACATGCTGTAAAACAGGAAAAACATAAGAGTGGACAGAGCTACTGCCACTGGCTGCCGCGTAAACGGCGCCATCATGGGGAAAGGGGTAAAAAAAATAATAATAATTTGATTTTATTTACTGCGCGCCATATGATTGCTGCTACGCAGAGAAGACGAGAGTAGTGCGCAATTGCTCATTGCTCTTGACCGTTGTGAGGACACGCGGTTCAGAAAATGAATGATTAAATCCAAAACCATTTTGCATTAGTTGTGTTGTCCATATATGGCAAGCATTTAATTGAATTCATTTGCCCAACTGGTATGCAAAAGATCAGCATGAAAGGACACTTGGACAAATGGGCTCTGTGTGCATATTTCCATAAATATATAGAGACGGCATAAATGCCCGCACGCTGGCGCACGCTCAAATGGGTCAGGAATTTAATAAGCGGCAATGCAGACCAAGGTTTGCCATGCGCGTGTGCGTGCAGAAGTAGGGAGCACTTTACATTCTAATTGGAACGGGATGAATGAAGCCCGGGCAGAGTAGCCAAGAGGCAATTTAGCGTTCTAATTTAGGGCCTGCCGCTGCAATGGGGAGGACCTTCTCACCTCCTGCCCGAGTGGATCGCTAAAGCACACAGAAGAGGAAGTCCCATCATCTGTTTGGCTAAATTAAGTATGCAGATGTCTACCTAATGAGTCGGAGGGGTGTTGTGGTCTGGCGGGGTTAATAGAGGGCAAATTCAGGGGGTTAATGTGCAGCCATCAGCCCACAAGTAAGTTCCACCCAAGTGAGACATGGGATACTGTGGTCGTGGCTACTCCACGGGAAACTCCGGGGAATGGCAAGAGGCCGAATCACAACGCGTTGCTCATGACGACACCGGAGTGCAAACCTGTCAAAACGCTACGTCCGATGGTTTTCGACATAAAAAAACTATTGCTACTGCTATAATAATATATTTTTATGTTAAGACCTACTATATGCATGCATGTACATCTGTGTATGTATATATGTGCTTATATATGTATGTATTTGTATGTATATATGTGCTTATATATGTATTTGTATGTATATATGTGCTTATATATGTATGTATTTGTATGTATATATGTGCTTATATATGTATTTGTATGTATATATGTGCTTATATATGTATTTGTATGTATATATGTGCTTATATATGTATTTGTATGTATATATGTGCTTATATATGTATGTATTTGTATGTATATATGTGCTTATATATGTATTTGTATGTATATATGTGCTTATATATGTATTTGTATGTATATATGTGCTTATATATGTATTTGTATGTATATATGTGCTTATATGTGTATTTGTATGTATATATATGCTTATATATGTATTTGTATGTATATATGTGCTTATATATGTATTTGTATGTATATATGTGCTTATATATGTATTTGTATGTATAGATGTGCCTATATATGTATGTATTTGTATGTATATATGTGCTTATATATGTATTGCATGTATATGTGTGCTTATATATATGTATTTAGTGCCCAGTTTCAGCTTACGGAGCCATCCATCCAAAAGGAGTCGAGCGAAATTCAATGAAACAAACACCAACCCCGTGTTTAACCCAGCTTTGCATGACAGAGGCCTCATTAAGTCAATCAGCTAATGTTAACATGAGCATATCCAATCAGGACGTCACGTTCTGCCCCAGAACGATACAAGGTGAAGTTACGGGTGAGATGTTTGAGACCAAAAAGGTCATCTCTGAATGAACTTCACTTTAACTGTCTGTCCCCACTTGCGCTGATAAGAGCCCGAAACCATGGCAACGTCGCCTGCCACTTGTTGACATCCCAGCGCGGTTAAATATAACAGCACCCAGTCTTTTCTCCTCTACATCCTGAGCCCCCCCCCCAACCTGTCACACTTCCCCCTTCAATGCCGGACGACTGGCTGTCCCACCGTTGCTCCTGGGTGCTATAAATAAACGTTTTCCTTCCCATAATTGCGACCCCGGCGGTCTTGTTTGGATGGTGGCAAGAATAAGACGGTAGGAGGAAGAAAACAAGCACAATGTAAGATGCCAAAATAAACCACATTGTAGGCACCAATAAATGGAAGACTATATCATGTATGTTATTATTGTGACAGTAAAAGATAAATATAAAAACAATGATCTCTGTCTACAGTAAAACGGCACACGCCCTAAGCGGTTTTGTACCCCCCAGCCATGTCGCTTACACTCAGATTTAACGCCCCCTGGAAGGTGTTAAGGCTCCCCGTTAGGCATGCAACACGGATGCCGCCTTCACGCATCCGCCAACGCTCACCCCACGTTATCTTTTGGTCCAGCCGGGCTGGCTGAGTCGAGACAGGCAAGAAAACACAAGTGGGAGGGGCTACTTGCGAGCGCTCCTCAAATTTGCGTCGATTAGCCAAAGCTCCTGACGCCAACTACTTTGATTAACTGGACACTAGAGAGGATGAGAGGTGACACTGACACAGCAACACTTGAGGGGAGGGTTGCCTCTTGTCAAGTGCGCAGTGTATAATCCTCCTGCCTCCACATTAGTACAGCAAAAAGGGCTTTGTATTCACTCATATACCATATTTGTTGGACAAAATAATAAATAAATATATATCAGCACATATATACATACTAATACATATATACGTACAAATACATATACGTACAAATACATATATAAGCACATATATACATATACGTACAAATACATATATAAGCACATATATACATACAAATACATATATACGCACATATATACATAAAAATACATATATAAGCACATATATGCATGCAAATACATATATAAGCACACATATGCATGCAAATACATATATAAGCACATATATGCATGCAAATACATATATAGGCACATATATACATACAAATACATATATAAGCACATATATACATACAAATACATATGTACGCACATATATACATACAAATACATATATACGCACATATATACATACAAATTCATATATAAGTACATATATACATACAAATACATATATATGCACATATATACATACAAATACATATATACGCACATATATACATACAAATACATATATAAGTACATATATGCATGCAAATACATATATAAGCACATATATACATACAAAATACATGTATAAGCACATATACACATACAAATACATATATAAGCACATATATGCATGCAAATACATATATAAGCACATATATACATACAAATACATATATAAGCACATATATACATACAAATACATATATAAGCACATATATACATACAAATACATATACAAGCACATATATGCATACACACAAAAAGAAATGGCTGAATTGAGGGTATGGCTTACACGTGCATAAAAAGACGACATGCAAGGTGACAAAGATGAAACAGCACATATATGAAACGCCTATGAAACGTCCGAGCACCAAAAAAGGTTGGGAAACACTGGAATAGGCAACACACAACTGCCAAAAAGCATCTGTCTATGATACCAAACTAGCACGAATATGAGCAATAATTCACTCTTTGCTAGAAAAGGGTCGAAAAGCGCTGCAGAAATATTTCCCCACGTCAAAAGATCACGCATGCATGTGCAACTTATTTTTGCTCTCCCCGCGAGACAAAGGGCGCGTTATTGGCGCGCACGTGAGTCCCGTGTGACGTTGGCACCGAAATAGATCACACGCCTCCTCCGGCGGGCCTTTTGACTCATCAAAGTGAGTCTATTCTCTGTAAATGCTGATCCAGAAATACAACGGAAAGGCAACGAATGAGGTGAACTGCTTTGAGTGACAGCACCCCCATACCCCCTCCTTCTTTGGAAGTTCTATTCCAGGACTGGTTTGGATTCATGGGAAGCATTCAGTTGAGTCCAGGACTAAGGTGGGTGGCCATTCATTGGGAAATATAGCATGCATTACTTCCTCCAGGGCAATGTTCCCACTTAGCTTCACGCGTTCGCAATTGTGAACTACTCTCGTCTTCTCTGCGCAGCAGCAATCATATGGCGCGCAGTAAATAAAATCCAAACTTTTTAATTTTTTTATTTATTTTTATTTTTATTACCCCTGGTGTGGCCATAGCGAGCAATGATGATGTCGCTCACACTGGTACTCAGTTCTCTCAGGGAGGTTGTCTTTCTGCCAAGACCAACGGAAAATTAAAGGGGACATTGCGCCAGGGGTGACCAAACTTTTTTGCTCCGAGTGTCGCTTTCCAAAAAAATAAAAAGATGCAACTTGAAATCTTTCCACTATTATTTGTCAAGTAGACAATCGTAATTAGGTTAAAAAAATACATGGTTTGAAATATGAATTTGAAGTATTTACTCATATGCTTCCACTAATACTGATCAACTTCCAATTGGAAGGACGTCAAAATGAATTTAACCTTCTTCTTCAAATATATTTTTATATATTTGCAACAGGCCAATAAAAAGCAGGCATTGTTTTGATTTGCTCACTGTAAATGCCTTTTTTTCAGCTACAATTTTTATTTAAACTACAAATACATACAATTAAGCAGTATAAAGCCAAACTAAAGCTAATGTGTTTTAATGTTATCATGCATCAGGACATGTTAGCCCACAGATGTCCCGCAATATTTTAATAGAGCCGAATGCACATTGGCAATCAATTACATCCCTTTTTTTTCTTTCTTACCTCTTAACACATGCGTACACAGAGTGAACATTTTTGCCCTGATGAGCCTTCAAAATGATTTATCCAATTGATGTTCAGTGGGCTGCAAACTCAGCACACAGCTCCGGGCAAAAGACAAATGCTCTCAAACATCAACCCATACCGCAACAATTTAACACCATAATAGCCTCCAATTAATGAATTAACACATGTTTGCATCACATGTCCTGACTTTAAATTTCCGCTTTTTGATTCTGATATTCGGCGCTTGAACGTGAGAGTGATGAAAGTGGACAAGCCACGTTACAGAGCGTTACAGAGCGGCAAATCATGCGCATCAACTGGCACGTTGCGTCTAATGTGTTGAGATGTGACGTTTGCCTTGCATTCCTTATTCCATATCCTATCATGAGATTATACTAGCTATATAAATCACAAATCTGTTAAATCATTTGCTGCTGTTGATAGCAAGATAAAAACGACGTTTGGTCGCCGGTCGAATGGTGACAGAGAGTTTTCTGTTGAAACCAGCTCTCAAAATTATATTCATGAGAGAGAGTTTCATATCTAAATACTGTTTAATATTTAAGTACTGTTTAATATCTAAGTACTGTTTAATATCTAAGCACTGTTTAATATTGAAGTACTGTTGAAAACAGTAGATATTTAGATATTAAACCATTTCTCATGAATATAATTTTGAGAGCTGGTTTCAAGAGTACTTAGATATTAAACAGTACTTGGATATTAAACGGTACTTGGACATTATACAGTACTTGGATATTAAACGGTACTTGGACATTAAACAGTACTTAAATATTAAACAGTACTTAGATATTAAACCATACTTAGATATTAAACCGTACTTAGATATTAAACCATACTTAGATATTAAACAGTCCTTAGCTATTAAACAGTACTTAAATATTAAACAGTACTTCGATATTAAACTCTCTCTCTCTTAGATATTAAACTCTCTCTCATGAATATAACTTTGAGAGCTGGTTTCAACAGTAAACTCTCTGAATACTGTTGTTGAGCTTTTGTTCTCGTAGATTGTTTTCAGAACGATCACACATCATACCGGAGGCTCCTTTTTAAGAAAAAAAAAAACTGTCAATCTGGCACGGTTACAGAGCGACCGAGCTGGAGATTTGACCTAGCATTATAATCCTTTATGTTGATCTAACGTAATCTGATTTCTCTCAATTACTTTGTCTCCAAAATACACGGAAGCCGACGCTAAAGTGAACAATAGAGCCGCTTTCCATGCTACTAGAATTGGAGGTATCGTATTATTCAAATTTAACGCAAGATGAGCTTCTAAAGTGCGAGCGTAATCCAATTCCCCACCCCTTTGCTTCAAAATCTAATAAAATCAAATATGAGCGCTGTGTAAAAAAAAAAAACTGGCTTTGCAATACTAATAATGCAACTGAGGCAGAGAGAAGGTCAAAAAGAAAACAACTAATAATGAGTGGAGATAGGATTGGTTAACCCAAGAGTTTGCACAGTTCGAATCAACAACAGAAATGTTTCGAGACAAATCTCATTATTTTTGATTGACGAGTCAGCATGGCAACAAATATGTTGACGAACACATTACATGGCGCCGGTAGCCCCTCCCCCTTGACAAAAACGTATCTTCTCGCAACGGCGAAATTGCGCCGACCTAAAAAAGGACATGGCTGGAAGATTTGACCATTGGAAGATCAAATCAGAAGACAAACTGAGCCCCGCCAAGATCCAGATGGAGTTTTTATAGCCTTTGATTACACCGGGTGGACGGCCTCGTTATCGATCCGATCTTTCAAACTCGGAAGAAGAGTCTTGAAGAGCCTTGCCTCGCTAATGCAATATGGGACGAGCGGCCCCTCGTTTGTCATCGTAACCTGACTTGGACCAGTTAAATATAGCCGCTTCCGGTTCAAAAGAGAAGGGATTTCAGCCTCTATTCTTAGTTTAGCGCGCCAACCTCCGCATCCAAGCAGACGTGTAAAATCGACCATGGCCGACAAATTCATAATCACTGTTATGGAAGGTAACATCTGCCAGCGACGGACGTCCATCGTGCTCAATGGCAGGCAAAGAGTTTAGTTGTGGCTAGCTCAGGGGTGGACAAACTTTTGCGCCCGGGGGCCATATTGACTTTAAAAATTTGACAGATGGGCCGGGTCAGCACAAGATAAGATACATATAAAAAAGTGCATCCGTTAACAGTACATATGAAACATAAACTGGAAACAGGACTAAAGTATTAACATACCCATTACTCATCATTAAAGTCAAAAGTATTAAGTACAAAGTAAAAAGGAATGTATTAAGAAATATTAGAATGTCATTTAAAAAAAGATAGAGGGGCTGTAAAACACGAAAAACAAATAAAAGTGGACAGAGCTACTAACACTGGGTTACGCGTGACGGCGCCATCTTGGAAAAAGAAAAAAAAACATTATTTGGACAACGTCGGCGGGCCGGATAAAAAGGCCTAACGGGCCGGGTGTGGCCCGTGGGCCATAGTTTGCCCATATCTGGGATAGCTCGCACTGGGTCTCAGGTGTTTTTTTGGGAAATGATGTGTCCAAATAACTAGATGTCACACACACACAATTACTAAAGGTACAAGAGAGCAACGCACACGCCAGAAAACCTGACATTGCCCTTTCCCAGTCCTCAAATTGAGTATAGGATAGCGCCTATGTTGACATGTTGATATGCTTAAAGTGGACGCCGCCCCAGTGACAGCAGGTTTCATCACAAGGCCAGCGACCTTTGTCAACTACGACAACAAACCACATGTCTCACTAAAATGAAACCAGGTTTCCATCATTTTTCCCCATTAAATTGGCTTTGGCTTGTTTTCGTCATCCATTAAAAAATAACAATTGTGCCTTGAAACCAAAATGGGGTTATTTTTTACACATTTCTTAAGATAACATTTCATCATACCCGTCAACATTTTGTGATCATTTCAAATTGTTTACGCCGTATAACAACTTTTGTATGGGATTCCTTTTTCAAGTAAGTTTTTTGTAAAACTGATCTTGTTTTACCCATTTTGGCTCTAATCCGGATCATCTCGGTCACTGGTAGTAGACGAAAACGTCATCGTCAACTGCCTTCTCGTCCCTTCTCCGCCTTTTGACTATATATAAATATAGCGCGTCAGCAAGCAATGTACCCAGACGTTTGAGCTGTCAGTATCATACAGCGACATGTAGGTGTATGTATATGTATATGTATATATATGTATATATATGTATATATATATATATATATATATATATATATATATATATATATATATATATATATATATATGTATATGTATATATATGTATATATATGTATATATATATATATATATATATATATATATATATATATATATATATACATATATATACATATATATATATACATATACATATACAGCAAGAAGGTGAGGATGCAGAAATAGGAAAGGCATCTTAGACATAAATAGATATGTAATAAGTTAACCAATAAATACATGAATATTAGCATATATATATATATATATATATATATATATATATATATATATATATATATATATATATATATATATATATATATATGTATGTATATATATATATACATATATATACATATACATATATATATATGCTAATATTCATGTATTTATTTGTTAACTTATTACATATCTATTTATGTCTAAGATGCCTTTCCTATTTCTGCATCCTCACCTTCTTGCTACTGTGACAACGCAATTTCCCAAATACGGGATGAATAAAATTATCCAATCCAATCAACTGAATCTTGAATTTAGTTCCCTGTCCATTTAGGAGAAAATTTTAGACTATTAAGTGCGCCCTATGTGAGTAAATATGTGCATTTGTACGTTTTATTTTAATAGAATAATAAGGGGGTCAATTGACCGAGGTTGCCAGGTATGCCATCCGAATGATTTTCGCTTCAACAACCCATCCAAGAAGAATTTACAGCGTTATAGCTTTTAGTCAGTCTCTAGTCGTCCCTGCAGCCGTGTTCTATGGCATTTAATCCTTAGAGGACAGGAAACAGGTTGCAATCAATAGTAATCCATAATTCTTCACAATCTCTGGCGGGAGATGGAAAGGATGAAATGAAAATACAGTAGGTGATGGAGGTTGATCTATTTCAAGGTTGGTAATCTACACACGGCGGGGGTGTCTTAACATGTTGCCGCGCTACAAAGGGAGACGGAAGGGACAAATCAATAGACAATGGGACCTTTCTTAGCATGATGTCACTTCACAAGAGCACCCGTGTGTGTGCGCACGTCACGTGGCGACCTCATCCGACCCAACGGACGGTGGTGCCATACATACACTTTTTTGCATTTGAGTACTGTGTCCGTGAGTTGAGGTTCGAGGTTGGATAAAAATAAAAAGTGGAGCAATTCCCACGATGCACGTAAAATAGGGCAAATGACCACAAACGGCGGCGTCGTCGTCATGGCCACCGTTTCCGGGTCCTCCAGAGAATTTCAACTGCTGTACACTACACTGGCTAATCAGGTTAACTGTGATCTATGGCACCAATACGCTCATCAACATTCTTTTAAAATCTAGCTGCTTAAGTGCCTTTCAATGTAAAATTTGTTGACCTACTCAAAAGCAATGGCAGAAAAGATACAGGGAATCTGCCATTTTGGTTTGAAGCGGCCAGTCGCCGGTGTTTTGGTCCCTTTTGGTCGCCGGTCAAATGGTGACAGAGTTTACTGTTGAAACCAGCTTTCAAAATTATATTCATGAGAGAGAGTTTAATATCTAAGGGAGAAGGTTTAATATCTAAGTATTGCTTAATATCTAAGAGAGAGCGTTTAATATCTAAGAGAGAGAGTTTAATATCTAAGTACTGTTTAATATCTAAGTAATGTTGAAACCAGCTCTCAAAATTATATTCATGAGAGACTATCAAAATATCTACTACTATATTCAACAGTACTTAGATGTCAAACAGTACTAAGATAATAAACTCTCTCTCATAGATATTATAGTCTCTCTCTTGAATATAATTTTGAGAGCTGGTTTCAACAGTAAACTCTCTGTCACCATTTGACAGGCGACCAAAAGACCGGCGACCAAAAGACCGGCGGCCAAAAGACCGGCGGCCAAAAGACCGGCGGCCAAAAGACCGGCGGCCAAAAGACCGGCGGCCAAAAGACCGGCGGCCAAAAGACCGGCGGCCAAAAGACCGGCGACCAAAAGACCGGCGACCAAAAGACCGTCGACCAAACGTCCTGCGACCAAAAAAACGGCGACCAAAAGACCGGCGACCAAAAGACCGGCGACAAAAAGACAGGCGACAAAAAGACCGGCGACCGAACGTCCTGCGACCAAAAGACCGGCGACCAAAAGACCGGCGACCAAAAGACCGGCGACCAAAAGACCGGCGACCAAAAGACCGGCGACCAAAAGACCGGCGACCAAAAGACCGGCGACCAAAAGACCGGCGACCAAAAGACCGGGCACGCCATTTAAGCGTGATTTGGACTGTGGCAGTTGTATACTGAGACATATGGAAAAGTCACCGGAGATGACAAGATGACAGAAACAGCAAGTGTGTTATTTTTTAGAGGCCATTTCATGCAATTCATTTACCTTGAGCATATTATACTAGCAACAAGGTATATATTAGCTATTGAATTTCCACACTGAGGCCCACCGTCAAGCAGCATGAAGAGGCGCTTGAAAATGTTCTCAAAGAGCCAGCGCTTGTGCCCGGGCTGACCGAGTGCGAGACACTAAAATCAAGCCCGTTTTGCGTGTTGCACTTATTCAAGCAGCAATCAAGACAGGCATTCAGCAAGTGAATGAAAGCCATCTTCCTAATAAAGAGCGAGTAGCACATTATTCCTCGCTCTCTGGAGTGCACGCCGCGATTCTCGCTTGATGAAAAGAACGCGCTACCTTGGCAAATAAAGTCCCATTCTTAACCCCCTCCCCCCCTCGCTACTAACGTCACTCGATTATGTGACGCTTTTTCAAAAGCCTTTGTGAAGGCTAAAAGCAGCATACGACGATGCTCGGGAATAAGATTCCATTTTTTTTGTGTGTGTTAAGATAACGCCGGGTGATGATTCCTCATCCACACGGCGGGCGGCGGTGACCTCCCTCCCCAAGGGCAAGCGGGGGGGATTCATGAGTGGTCGGTCAAGGACATGACGCAACAGGCAAACATGACTCTGGACAAACACTCAGCGGCGTGTGGCGTGATCCATTTTTATTGACGCGTCTTGTCGACACAAACCAATGTTTACCCGCAGACAAACGCCGCCGTTGGTCTTTAACGATCTGTCCGCAAGCGTGCCTGTTTCAAGCGTTCCCAAAACATAAACTCATTAAACTTCCTGTTGTTTTTTTTCCTGAGGAGGGGGGGGGGGGGGGGATTATTCTCTTCAGCTATAATGAAAAATAAATGAGTAGGTGTCACTTTGACGACATAATCTGTGACGTGGGCTGGCCAAAGTTGGCGAAAAAGGAAAAAAAAAACAACCCAGCCGTGCTGCGACACGAGTAATTGCCAAGATTGATCATGGGAATAAGTGGACTGTTTCCATGGCAACCGCCGCAGGACCGAGGAGCCAGGCGAGGGATTGATGGACGGCCGCACACGCCCCAAATGTCGCAAGGTGTAATTCAAGGAGCCATATTTGCACCACGCCCCCTCCTTGCAACTTTGTAGTAACCGCTATTCAATTGGTTCACGTACGCTGGATTTGTTTTCCGTCATTAGGCAAGTCATTTGTTAATTGAATAAATGGAAGGCTGGTCGGGGGCGGTGTCGCTCATCACCACCAAGGAATACAAGTTATTCCTCTGCCGCCATTGACATCCAGTGACGCCTAATCTATTTTTACTGGTGAGGGCAGACAAATTACTGTTTAAAATGGATTGAACACCCATTATAGGAATAAACTTATTTAAATTCATGGCCGGCAGCCATCATTTGCCGTGACCGGACGTTTGGTCGCTGGTCTTTTGGTCGCCGGACGTTTGGTCGCCGGTCTTTTGGTCGCCGGTCAAATGTACTTAGATATTAAACAGTACTTAGATATTAAACAGTACTTAGATATTAAACAGTACTTAGATATTAAACAGTACTTAGATATTAAACAGTACTTAGATATTAAACAGTACTTAGATATTAAACAGTACTTAGATATTAAACAGTACTTAGGTATTAAACTCTCTCTCTCAAGAATATAATTTTGAGAGCCGGTTTCAACAGTAAACTCCAAAAGACCGGCGACCAAAAGACCAGCGACCAAACGTCCAGTCACGATTGGACGCCCATTAGGAATAAACTTATTTAAATTCATGGCCAGCAGCCATCATTTTCTGATGGAGCCGACTTCCAGACGACCTACAGCAGACTGATTTTCAGCACCCGAGCCGATCATTATTCATTTCGACCCGACCCGAGACAAGCTGGAAGGTGTCGGCTTTGCCGTCCTTCTGGTGGCGAACACCTCACACCCAGCTGCCGGTTTGCCTCTGCACCTTGCGTCCAACTTCCAATTAGCTTGTGGCGGAGATCCCCGACCGCCAAAACGGCAAGGGTCGTGCCGTCTTTCTCCAAATGTCACAAGCGAGGTGTTTGCGACCTGAGGACAATGAGACGGATTGGGTTTCGCCAGGAGACTTAGCAGCACCCAAACTTAGCACTGACTCCCCAAGGATGCTGGTATGTGTGCGTGTGGATAAACGAGGTAAAATTAGCTCCTTGACAACGGGATGCTGCCGGGGATTTTACAACATACAGGTGTCACCTTTTGGCGGGATCGGACGTTGGGACGCCGGTCTTTTGGTCGCCGGTCAAATGGTGAGCGAGAGTTTAATGTCGAAACCAGCTCTCAAAATTATATTCATAAAAGAGAGTTTAATATCTAAGAGAGAAGTTTAATATCTAAGTACTGTTTAATATCAAAGTACTGTTTAATATCTAAATACTGTTTAATATCTAAGTACTGTTTAATATCAAAGTACTGTTTAATATCAAAGTACTGTTTAATATCTAAGTACTGTTTAATACCTAAGTACTGTTTAATATCTAAGTACTGTTTAATATCTAAGTACTCTTTAATATCTAAGTACTGTTTAATATCTAAGTACTCTTTAATATCTAAGTACTGTTTAATATCTAAGTACTCTTTAATATCAAAGTACTGTTGAAACCATCTCTCAAAATTATATTCTTGAGAGTTTAATATCTATATATCTACTGTTTTCAACAGTACTTAGATTTTAAACTCTCTCTCTCTTAGATATTAAACTAAAACAATAAATTTGAGAGCTGGTTTCAACAGTACACTCTCTGGCAACATTTGACCAGCGACCAAAAGGGACCAAAAAAGCGGCGACCAAACGTCCGAACACACCTTTTGGCCACAACTAATTTAGTTTTCCAAACAGTTGGGGGTAGAATAACACGAAAAAAAATAAGCAAAGATTCAAATCTATTGAGTGGTGAACACATATGTAATGATTTCGGAGAGTACGTGTTGTGGTAGTTAGCCTCTCAGAAGTGCAGCTAACAAGGATTTCAAAATGTGGAGTCTAACTACAACAATATAACAAAACAAGTTAACCCTTAACTTACCTGGAGGAAAGAAAGGACAAATGTGGCTGTTACCGTTCACCCTGAGGGGGGCAATATTTTCACCGGTCAAGTGACAATGACCCGTTCGACAAATAATACGAGTTTGCCAGAAAGCGTCGCGTTTACACAATTTTTTACAATTTATTACTCATACTTGACTCACTCCAAAGAGAGACAGAGGAGCTCATTTGAGAAATATTATGAGATTTTTGTCCAGTCGGATGGATTTTATTACAAATGGCACAAATCTACAAGGACTATACACTCAGATATGAACATTTTAAGGTTCATTTTAGCTCTATTGGTGAATAAATCAATGCAGATTGATTGTTACATGAAATTAGTGGGTTGTGTAATTAAAAAATAGCCATGATATCATACAACGTGCAAGCAGGAAGCAACGTTTAAATTGAATTTCCATGCAAGTGTAAAGAGAGCCACAAACAATTCATATTTTCCAATGTTATTCCTTGTGAGCCATACATCAAATTTAAAAGTCAAAATACATACATGTAAACAAATGCCTTTTCAATTTTTTTTTGTAATTTCACCACTGTTAAAGTGGAAAAAAAATGAATATTTTTAAAAAACATTCTTATGCCGTTGCTAATCAATGAGAGGATGCGTTCCAGTTGTGTCTACTGCAAAAAAATGAAATTTAAAGCAGTTCTTGATGTAATATCACAGTTCTGTCACCAGTGATTTCCATATTTTAGCTCACATGTTAGCAAAGAGCCAGATACACTCATCAAAAGAGCCACATGTGGCTCCAGAGCCATAGTTTCCCTACCGCTGGGATAAAGGAAGCATTTTTTTTTTTGTTGCTTTGTTTTGTTATTTTCTCCTCTGAGTGCCCGTGTTGTGTCCTTTTCCTGGATGGTGGGAGTAGATTTTTACGAGGTAGTGGGGAGGGGGCTAAAAATAACCCCAGTTTGTGTGTTTGCCATGCAGAATGTAATCACAGTCAAACTCTCCTCTGACTCGGAATCACAACATTGGAGCACCCTTATTAAAACCCCACCGCCTGGAAACACATGAACGTGTGTTTGTATACGTCAGGGGTAGGGAACCTATGGCTTGGGAGCCACATGTGGCTCTTTTAATGAGTGCATCTGGCTCTTTGCTAACCTGTCAGCTAATATATGGAAATCGCTGGTGACAGAACTGAGATTTTACATCTAGAACTGCTTTAATCTTCTTGTTCTTTTGCAGTAGACACTTAAACAGTAATAATAAAGTATACAACACATACCTTTTGTGTGTGTGCGTGTGTGGAGAGGTGGAGTTGATCTTGAGCGCCGCCTTGTGGTGGTGTTGCTTCCAGTGGGAGGGGAAAAAACAAAAGGAAGTCAGTCATTGATTTTCCACACAGTCAACAAAATGATTTTGTCATGCAGGGTAAATACACAGCCTCCCATACTCGTTTATCCCAAACATACAAACATACACACATGTACACACACATGTACACATGTACTCACACACACACATCCCTGCGGAGAGAGCGCTCCCAGGCAACGCCATGCAAACACAACACACACATAACTCACATGTTGTCAATGTGCCATGGTTTTTGTGTCTGGAAATTGAGGAATGCTAAGCAATATGTGCTGCTGTGATAACATAAAAGTTAAATACAACTGAACTGTATTAAAATCATCTTTATACATGGGATTGGAGGGTGCTGATGCCAATTTAAGGAGTATAAATACTAAAAATAAATACTACATTTGAACAGAATTTCATTGACAATGATCTACAACAGGGGTAGGGAGGGACCTATGGCTCGGGAGCCACATGTGGCTTTTTCATGAGTGCATCTGGCTCTTTGCTAACCTGCGAGCTAAAATATGGAAATCGCTGGTAACAGAACTGAGATATTACATCAAGAACTGCTTTAATTTTCATTTTTCTTGCAGTAGACACTACTGGAATGCATTTTCTCATTGATTAGCAACAGCATAAGAATATTTTTTTTTAAATCATTTTTTTTCCACTTTTAAAATGGTGAAATTACAAAAAGAATTGATAAGGCACTCGTTTACATGTATGTATTTTGACGTTTAAATTCGTTGTATGGCTTACAAGGAATAATATTGTAAAATATGAATTGTTTGTGGCTCTCTTTGTCAAAAAAGGCTCCCGACCCCTGATTTACAATCTACTTGAACTAGCAGGAGGATCATTTAATCGCTGCCAGCCCTCCCACTTCAAATGCATTGGAGGCTGTTAACAGCACCGAGACATATTTTCGTTCCTGTTGGGAGGAAGAACTGGAAATTTACAGTACACAAATGATTACTTGTTTAACAACATTTTGTGGCAATGTGGGCATATTAATGAGCTGTGACATTCAATTATACGCCAGCTCCACCAATCACAGCAACACTTAGCCTAGGCACACACGGGATCTACTTGTTTTTATCAGTGTCCTTTTTTTGGCAAGGAGAGACATATCTTTGGCATAATAGTGAACAGCAGATACGGTTGTCATGGGAAACGGACAACGGAGAGACAAGCGAGAGAAGGCTGCAAAGATTTTACGCATTTTGCAGCACAAGTGGGAGAAGCAGCCTTTCCAATGGGCGGGAGTTGCGATATGTTTGTTGGGGTACTTCAACAAGGGACTGAAATTTCATTATTGTCAGAACAAGAGCTACTTGTGCTCGGACGTTTGGTCGCCGGTCTTTTGGTCCCCGGTATTTTGGTCGCTGGTCTTTTGGTCGTCGGTCTTTTGGTCGTCGGTCTTTTGGTCGCCGCTCTTTTGGTCGCCGCTCTTTTGGTCGCCGGTCTTTTGGTCGCCGGTCAAATGGTGACAGAGTTTACTGTTGAAGCCAGCTCTCAAAATTATAACCATGGGAGAGAGTTTAATATCTAAGTACTGTTCAATGTCCAAGTCCTTTTTAACATCTAAGTACTGTTTAATATTTAAGTACTGTTTAATATCTAAGTACTGTTTAATATCTAAGTACTGTTTAATATCTAAGTACTGTTTAATATCTAAGTACTGTTTAATATCTAAGTACTGTTTAATATCTAAGTACTGTTTAATATCTAAGTACTGTTTAATATCTAAGTACTGTTTAATATCTAAGTACTGTTTAATATCTAAGTACTGTTTAATATCTAAGTACTGTTTATTATCTAAGTACTGTTTAATATCTAAGTACTGTTTAATATCTAAGTACTGTTTAATATCTAAGTACTGTTTAATATCTAAGTACTGTTTAATATCTAAGTACTGTTTAATATCTAAGTACTGTTTAATATCTAAGTACTGTTTAATATCTAAGTACTGTTTAAGTACTTATATTCAAGAGTGAGTTTAATATCTACGGTTTCTACAGTACTTTGATATTTAATAGTACTTAGATATTTAACAGTACTTAGATATTAAACTCTCTCTCTTAGATATTAAACTCTCTCTCTCTCTCTCTCTCTCTCTCTCTCTCTCTCATGAATATAATTTTGAGAGCTGGTCTATGTCACCATTTGATGGGCGACCAAAAGACCGACGACCAAAAGACCGACGACCAAACGTCCGGTATGGAGCTACTGTATGTAAAATAAGAAGGAAAGGGCATAAGATTGACATTCAATGTTTGACTTTAGGGTTTTTGAAAAAATAATGATGTTGTCTGTTCATTTTGAACTTTTCTTTTAACACCTCCAATAAAAAAGTACAACAAATGAAAGTAAGTGGAATAAATATATTGGCCGTGAGGTTGTTTTGCAGTGCCTTTAACGCCCTCTTCTCCCATCTGTGTCACTAGCCACCCACGCCATGTCAAGCTGCCTCCCTTGGACGGCTACTTCTCTCGGCCTGGGCCAGTTGAAACCACCAAACACTTCAAAATGTGCAACAAAAGGGTCAGATGGACCACCTCAGCATAGTGCCCGAAGCCCATCAAAAACACTGTGGAGATTGTGTGTGTTCTTTTTTTATATGTTTTTTTTAAGAGCTGTCACTTTGGTCCACCCCCCCCCCCCCCCCCCCCCCCATTTCTATGAGGCGAGACAATGAGTCATACTTCACCGTGGAGAATTTAGAAAAAATCAATGCTCTCCCTTTTTACCTCTCTTAGAAGCAGCAGCATCGGGATCATCGATTCCCACCGTCTTTGTCCTCCAGGCGACTGTCATCTGTCGTTTAGAATACAGGGGAACGCTGTCAAATTGTGTGTATCGATTAACAAATTCCTATTTTTAACTAATGTATATTCTTGAAATGAAAGACGTTCTCAGGGCTCACGATTACCCTCTTTAGGTAGAAATCGGTCATGCAATATTGGGTTTGAACCAGGGATTTGTCTCTGATCAGAAATCGAATAGAAATATATCAGTATTAGTTCAAATTAAATCATTAGCTGCCATTAATAGAGAGAGGTGTCCAATTCAATTTGGCTGGGGGGCTTACAGCGATCAAACAAAATTAAGTTTTTTTTGCTATTGCAGTCAATGAGTGAAGAAAAAAAGGCCACAAAATGATCCATAGACAAAATACAAAAATGTGTGGATGTAAAGCATTTATATTTCCATATTCATTGCATGGACACTAGTAACAAATCTAAAAAAAAAGTGCATATATGAACAAATTACAACTTAAATAGCTAAGTTTAAGTAAATTAATTATCTTATTTTGGTGCAGCACAACAAAATGTATGGATTTAAAGCATAATTTATATTTCCATATTCATAGTATTGACACTGGTAACAAATCTAAAAAAAAGTGCATTTATGAACAAAATTTAAATAGCTAGGTTTATGTAAAATAAATTGTTAAAAATACCTTATTTTGGTGCAGCACAACAAAATGTATGGATTTAAAGCATAATTTATATTTCCATATTCATAGTATTGACACTGGTAACAAATCTAAAAAAAAGTGCATTTATGAACAAAATTTAAATAGCTAAGTTTATGTAAAATAAATTGTTAAAAATACCTTATTTTGGTGCAGCACAACAAAATGTATGGATTTAAAGCATAATTTATATTTCCATATTAATAGTATTGACCGTGGTAACAAATCTAAAAAAGTGCATTTATGAACTAATCACAACTAAAATAGCTAAGTTTATATAAAATAAATTGTTTCAACCATTTATAATTACCTTATTTTGGTGCAGTGCAACTGAAAAAGTTGTACTGCTGTTGTACTACTGTTTTTTTCCTCCGAATTTGAAATATATAACATTTATATGGTTATGTTGCAAAAGCACTATTTAAATTGGGTGGACAATTTAAAGGTGGCTGATTTCCTCACCTGTTCAGGAAACCACCATCCATTGTTTATTTAACAATGACACCTGTCCACGCCACTAAAGTCACGCACAAGTGCACAAAATGGGGGCAAAACAGGTGTGCACTGTTCTATATGCAAGGCTTATAATGGTTTGTGCTGTAGTATCTTTACAAAATCGAAAAAAAACAAGAAAAAGGGGACAGCAATGGAGGGGGTTCTTACCCTTCGAGTCATTGCGGCTCATTAGTCGCTCTTAGGGACGCTTGCAGCACATCTATTTCTGTCCTCGTCCCAAATCTCTGTAGGACATCATACAGCCGAATGCATGGTGTGAGACATCAGTGGGTTTTCTTAAACTAAGTCAAGGGCGAGTTGTGCAGGAATGATGGCCACCACTTTGTCAGAGCAGAAAGCACGCCAGCGAAGACTAGCAAGCAGCTGTTACGTCAGACCAACTGACAATTGCACACACGTGGAGAATCAGGCGTTCGAGCGCTTGCAAATCTCCAAAATGGCAGCTGCGAGGAAGCAGTTGCCGCAAAAGAACACTAAAAAGTTTAGTGTAACGTTACTGCCGTCGCGTGGCTGTTAACGGTACTGCAGTTGCCAAATGGATAATACGGGCTGGGGTAAAACTAGCCTTTGCAAACGAGTAACATTGGTTAGAAGTATTGCATTTTGAAAACGACATGTTTTGTTTTTGCAGGGAAAAATACTTACACATGTTTTCCGTTAAATTTCGAGGGGATTGATATGCATATGTATTTATAGATGTGTCCCTTATTTTTTTAATATATCCCACCGTCAAAGGTCACAATGTGACATCTGACAATTAGTTCCTTACCTGTGCAAAAAGCAAAAGCAATGAGTACATTTCAATTTCACACACTACCCCAGAGACTACCGAGATTGAATACATTACAATTTTATTGATAAACAGCACACTCCATGAAAAAAATCCATTATTAATACATAATACATACATACACGCTCCACGTATTTACAATTTTAAAAATGACCCAAACAAGGTCAGCGCTTATCTCAATGGAGACGAGAGAAACCTGTTAGGTGCTCCACTGGGTCTCCCCGCAGTGGAGCCTGTAGACCCGCCGGACTGGGCGGGTGGGCAGGCTGGCAAGCGGGAAGGCAGGCGGGCTGGCAGGCAGGGCTGACCTGGAAAACGCTCACACAAGTGACAGACGTTGCATGGCACAAAGCAGTGCGACAATACCTGTCCAAGGTGCCTGGCTGGGTTACCTGACATTTCAAGCAGCGGCCACAACACCGGCTCGGGTGCGCTTTGCTCCTCCGCTCGTCGGAGGGGGGGAGGAGCCAAGGAAGGCCCAGACCGAGCGAGGGAGGCAGACCGGCCGGCGGGCAGGGCACTCCCTAGCGGGCGCCACTGTGAGACAAATACAGGCCATGAATCTGGCGACAACCACACAACTAGCGATGTTCTAGTCCGATTCCGTAGGTGTAAATGCACAATTCACACCTTTTTCAATACGAAGATGGGGGGGTTAAAAGTTGCTTCATCGTCATGCCATGGGCGTTGTTACCAAGTCGGGCAAAACATTTGCTCAAAGTCCCTCTGTTGGAAGGCAAGACAACTCTCATAATCATTAGAATCTAGAGCGGTGTACACGCTGTCTGGTGAAAGACATTCGCCGTAGATAGATGAGGTACCGATGGAGGAAGAGCTTGCTTCTTTCCCGTTGTTAATGTCACTCGATTCCGCGTTGTCTTCGTGTTCTTTTATCAAGTACTGCGTCGTGTTCTCCGGCGCCATTGCTCCGGGGTGAAGCCTCTTGGCGCAGGCCGCCAGTCGTCGCTCATCTTGGGTCGGAGCTTTGGAAGGGCCAACTCCAGTGCTCAAAGCGGCGAGCCGTCGACGGTTCCGCCGCTGGTGTTTCTTACTCCCCGGGGACCTCAACTCGGGGTCGCTGTGTCGATACGGTCCGAAGGCCTCGTCGTCCACGCGAAGCTGCGTCCACCGTAGTTTGGGTGCGGGTTTCAAAGTGATTCGTAAGGCGTCCATGTGTTTCGTGCTGGCCATATCCATCGAAATTATATACATTTCAAGTCTCGGAGAAAAAATAAAAGCAAAAATAATAATTCGGCTGGAAGTTAAGAAGGGTTTTGAGGTTTTAAACCCTGCGGAGACGCCTGACGTAAGCTCGACGAAAGCGTTCAGGCGTAGGCAGGTCGTTTTAATCAAAGGCGAATACCCATGATGCATTGTGTTTGTTGCGCTTGCGTCGTTACTGCCACGTTGTGACACGTGACCCTCTGATTCAAAGTCTCAATAATCGTACGTGCGACGTTTGTTGATGGAAAATATTGAGGTAAAAAAAACAAGTGCGAGATTTTCCCTTTGTACAAAGTCACCATAGGATTAAGCACTTTATTTTTACTCCAAATATCTGCAATAAATTAGTATTTTTTTTGTTTGGTGTCAGAAGGTTTATTTTTTCCATTGGATAGTGAGTGGAACTACTTGTTCAGAGAGAACCATTTCAATTCAAAATATACATAAATATATTTGTAATGTTCGTATATGAAGTCTTTTTGACCCAAGGGGTGCAGTTGCTCCAAATTCCCACAGGGGGGGCAGCTTTGAAACATGAATCCCGTGTCGAGTTCATTTTCAATGTTTTTACTTTTTAATCCATTCAAATAAATTGCATCAGTTAACTCATTTCAGGATGTTAACACATATCTTTTAAGAAAATGAAAAATGTGAAAAACATTTTTTTTCTTAATCTTCAAAGTAATCCAAGGTTGAATTTAAATGCAAAAAAATGTGTTCTTCAAACATAGCCTTGCCCTGTGGTTCACCTCTGCCCGGAATATTCTGTAATAAAAGCTACAAAGTCACTGTTCATTGCCTCCAGCCTGTATTGGGACAAACAACATCTTTCACATCCGAAATTAATCGAACAGACAGTTCTCTTCCATCAACACTGAACACCTTTTCTCAAATTAAAATGGAGAGGCTTTGCTTCCTCCATACTTTTTATTACAGTAGTATATAAGGAAGTGAAATTAACACAAAGTGATAGAGATTCTGATTATGTTTCATCTCTAGGGCAAGGGTGGGCAAACCTTTGGGCCCGGGGGTCACACATTGACTTAAAAAAATTGACAAATGGGCCGGGACAGCACAAGATACGATACATATAGAAAAGTGCATCCGTTAAAAGTACATAGGAAACATAAACCATACCTGTCAACTGGTACGTTCTCGCCGTAATTGGTACAACTGAAAGCCCATTTTTATATTGGTACGCTGTACACATGAAAATGGTACGCTAAACGGTGATTTTGAGAAAAAAAAATAAATTAAGGCACTTTCTAGCCATTTTTCACCATCCGCCATTGTTTCTTCCCGGAAACGCATGTCTGCCAAGTGATATATGTACCGGCGCCTCTGATTGGCTAAAAAAAAAGATCATGATAAACATTTCGTTTTGTAACACTTTCACCATGTGATTTCCGTTTCCTGTTCCCTTGTTTATGTTTACTTTCATTTGATCAGCTGTTTCTGGTCTGTTTACAAGTCAAGAATACACTCTTACACGTGGTACAAGTTGATTTATCTGACAATGGCTTCAATGAAAAGGACTTTGAAATTGGCTGAACCAGCACCAAAGAAAAAGAGAGAACAGCATGGAAGACACAGAAAAGAGTGGGAAACAAGAAAATGTCATGTGAACGCACATTAAAATATTATTGAATGCACCAGGTATTGGAACAATTTTTGTAGGAAGCTGTTGTAGTGGAACTTTGAAAGCAATAAACACATAAACATACATTTTCTACTTGTTGTTCGTGATTTTTTACAAAAAAGTAAAGTGGTAAGATTTTCCATGTATTTATACATATATGTAAGGGCGAAAACAAAATTTGGTAAGATCACAAATGGTTCGAGGTTGACAGGTATGCATAAACAGAAAAAAGGACTAAAGTATTAACATACTCATTACTCATCATAAAGTAAAAAGTATGACGTACAAAGTCAAGTAAAAAGGAATGTATTAAGAAATATTAAAATGTCATTTAAAAAAAGATAGAAGGGCTGTAAAACATGAAAAACAAGTCAGAGTGGACAGAACTACTGCCACTGGCTTCCCGCGTGACGGCGCCATCTTGGGTAAAAGATAAAATAAAATAACAAAATAAAGTAGATAACAAAATAAAAAAAATATTTGGACAACGTCAGCGGGCCGCATTCAAGAGCCTAACGAGCCGGATGTGGTCCGTGGGCCGTAGTTTGCCCCATGTCTGGTCTAGAGAGATCATATTCAAAGCCACTGAAGCAATTATTGGTGGAAAATACAAATGTGATTAATAGAAGCACTGGTATTTGAATTAAAAAGCTTCACCGCAAGTCAAAGGCTCTTAATGGTGTTCTTTAATGGGACAAAGAGCTCTGTTTGGATGCGGCCAATGTGGAAAAAGTGCTTGTCTGAAATATATTGCGTTGAGTGACAACGTGTTTTTTTTCGTGCGACTTGTCCGAGAGGGGAACCAGGTACAGTTCAAGTTCCCTCTGCAGTGCGGTGTTCAGAGAGAGAGAGAGAGAGAGAGAGAGAGAGAGAGAGAGAGAGAGTCAGAAATGGCACCAGGCCCAAGGGCATCATCTCTAAAAGACATCACTGCTGACCCCGATTAATGCAAACTATACTTTTTCTTGCATGTGGAGACAAAAGGCATGACCTTTGACCCCTACGGATGCTATTTGACTATTGACAAAACAATAAAGACCAAGATGAATAGCAGTTTGGTGGTTGTCGCAAAGAAAAATGAATACAAAAATATCTGTTCAATTTGCTACCTGTGTGTGGCTTTTACAGACAAACCTTTTGCTGTGTGACCCTCACATTGAACAGGAAGTGTGAAATGAGCTCTATAAATATCCTTGTGGGGCGAGATGTAGTTTGATGCAAGTGTGCACTTTCCCTAGACAAGATTGTATTAAAAAATAATAATAAAAAATCATTTTCACAAGAAAGGTGAAGGATATAAAAAAATGGTTCGAATGGGCTCCTGTTCAGGACTGAATTCATGAGACTTGTTCCGGGTTTCGTGATTGACACAAATGCTAGCTTCTAAGTCAGATATGGGCAAACAACTGTTTTTTTAAATGATATTTTAATATTTCTTAATACATTCCTTTTGACTTGACTTTGTACTTTATACTTTTTACTTTAATGACAAGTGATGAGTATGTTAATAATTTAGTCCTTTTTTTCTGTTTATGTTTCATATGTACTGTTAACGGATGCACTTTTTTATATGTATCGTATCTTGTGCTGACCCGGCCCATCTGTCAAATTCTTAAAGTCAATGTGCCCCCCCCCCCCCCCCCAGGCCATAAAATGTGCCCACCCCAGTTCTAAGTGAACTGGTTTTATGGGACTTTATTTTATTTGAGGAAAAACAGCTTTAAGGGCTGAAATTTGTGCTCACACGGCTCTAATCTGAGGGGTTAATAATGTAATTTCTAGTCTGTGCAACGCATGACTGTGCTCATGCATCAATTAGCGGCGAGTCAGCCAGGTCGAATGGAGCATCCCAAGTTTGCCTTCCATGGCCATTACATGGCGAGAGAGAGAGAGTCCTTTCCCAGAGTGGAAAACAAGAGGCCCGTTCACCTTTGGAAGCAGATGACGTAGCATTTGACGTCTGATGATTAGAGAACGTCAAGCTACCAGTCGGGAAGGAAGCAACGGATATAATTTTCCTCCTCTGAAGAACTGGGAAACCCATTTTTCCGGATGAAACGCTCTCTCCCATGTCTGACTCCTTCATGCCAGCCGCCACTAGTATAAATATGATGATATTTTTTAGAAAACAGTTCAGAATCTAGCATTGAGATTGGAGCTTTGTAAAGGAAACTGCTCTATGCTAAGCTCCTTGTTTTGGAAAGCACCCAAGAGGCATTCCGGCACCCCCTCTGGCCCCATATTTCTCCTCCTACTGTTGCCTGTGTGGTAAATTATGAATTTTTCTGAGAGGGAAGAGCTGGGACACAATGCTTCTCTGTCTTTCACAGGCACAAAAAAGTACTGGGGATTTAATTTGGTTTGCTGTCGTGGCAAAGAATAATGTTGCTTTAGGAATTTCATCTGTAGGGAATATACAGTGATTGCATTTAGAGGTTACAACAAAATCCGGTTAGATCAGGGTGCGGCAAATGTTTCAGCCCGGGGGCCACCACATTGACTTTAAAAATGTGACAGATGGGCTGGGTCAGAACAAGATGTGATACATATAAAAAAGTGCATTCGTTAACAGTACATATGAAACGTAAAGAGAATAAAAGGACTAAAGTATTAACATTATCATCATTAAAGTAAAAAGTATAAAATACAAAGTGTAGTAAAAAGAATGAAGTATAAAGTAAAATATAAATACAAAGTAAAGTAAAAGTACAAAGTAAAGTATAAAGTACAAAGTAAAGTAAAAAGTATGAAGTACAAAATAAAGTAAAAAGTATCAAGTACAAAGTAAAGTAAAAAGTATCAAGTACAAAGTAAAGTAAAAAGTATCAAGTACAAAGTAAAGTAAAAAGTATCAAGTACAAAGTAAAGTAAAAAGTATCAAGTACAAAGTAAAGTAAAAAGTATCAAGTACAAAGTAAAGTAAAAAGTATCAAGTACAAAGTAAAGTAAAAAGTATCAAGTACAAAGTAAAGTAAAAACTATCAAGTACAAAGTAAAGTAAAAAGTATCAAGTACAAAGTAAAGTAAAAAGTATCAAGTACAAAGTAAAGTAAAAAGTATAAAGTAGTAGAAATATGTCATTTAAAAAAAGTTAGAGGGGCTGTAAAACACAAAAAACAAATAAGAGTGGACAGAGCCACTGATGGCGACAATTTGGGGAAAAAAAACATTACTTGGACAACATCGTCGGGCCGGATTAAAAAGCCTAATGGGCCGGATGTGGCCCGTGGGCCGTAGTTTGCCCATTGGGTTAGATAAAGACTACACAACAGAGATGGTGGGTAATTCATTTCCCCGTGTGATGCGTTCTCCCCCACGAGTCCCTTACCTGAAAGCTAAGTAGGTGTATTCGGCAGTAATTGGCCCTAAAGGGTGGGGCTAGAGGTTGGAAGAGCGGCCAATGGGGAAAACGGCATAATTGAATGTCTCTACGGCCACTTTAGGGACCTGTTACATTTCCTGACATTTAATTTATTTTAACTGGAAGCCATTTCAGTCAAATGCTTCTGACATTGCAGTGAAACATGATCATTGACTTCCGGCCCTCTGGGTTCAATTCATTTTAGCCTCGCATCTGCCACTAAGAGCTTTCCAACCAATGTTTTGCTATCAGTAATAAGTGCAGTTCAGTTATGTTTAACTTGAAAGCCTAATAGTTCCCTTTTTATCTAGTGGAAATTCACTGAGTGACTTTTAAGCGTTTACTAGACTTGACAAAGACAGTTTCTATTTGACTACAAACATCCTGTAGTCCTCATTCACTTTTCTGACACTAGTGACTTCTTTGTTTCCATCCATTCATATGAAGGGGGTGATTATGATACCCCGCATTCCCGGCTGCCAACAGGAAATGTATGAAATGTAGTAATTGTGCTCGAGCAGACATGGGAAAACTACGGTCCGCGGGCCACATCCGGCCTGCTAGGCTTTTCAATCTGGCCCGCCGACGTTGTAAAAAAAAAAAATGTTTTTTTTCTTTCTCAAGATGGGGCCGTCATGCGGAAGCCGGTGGCAGTAGCTGTGTCCACTCTTATTTGTTTTTTTTAAATTACATATTAATATTTTTAATACATTACTTTTTACTTCACTTTGTACTTTATACTTCTTACTTTACTTTGTACTTTATACTTTTTACTTTATTTTGTACTTTATACTTTACTCTGTACTTTATACATTTTACTTTACTTTGTACTTTATACATTTTACTTTACTTTATACTTTTTAATTTATATTTTTGACTTTACTTTTTACTTTATATTTTTTACTTTATACTTTTTACTTTATATTTTTTACTTTATACTTTTTACTTTATACCTTTTACTTTATACTTTTTACTTTATACTTTTTACTTTATACTTTTTACTTTATACCTTTTACTTTATACTTTTTACTTTATACTTTTTAATCTATACTTTTTACTTTATACTTTTAACTTTACTTCATACTTTATACTTTACTTTATACTTTACTTTGTACTTTATATTTTTTACTTTACTTTGTACTTTATAGTTTTGACCTTAATGATGAGTGATGAGTATGTTAATACTCTAGTCCTTTTTTCCTGTTTATGTTTCATATGTACTGTTAACGGATGCACTTTTTTCTATGTATCATATCTTGCGCTGACCCGGCCCATCTGTCAAATTTTTAAAGTCAATGTAGCCCATGGGCCGAAAAGTTTGCCCACCCCTGTGCTAGAGAATGCATTGCTTCATAAAAAAATCATTATAAATTTGAATATAGTGACAACATTTGAGGCGAGAAAAGAACAGTTGTCTGCTGGGATCAGCTACAAAATGAAGCTTTAATCTAAATCCGAAGCAGTAAATCACATCACAATTTCCATTAAATCCCAACAGTCCTTAACATCTCAGTAGCAAACATCATGGAACCAACACATGGTATAAATGAAATATCACCTTCAACACAGCAAATCACTTGGCCGTTTACACGACAATGGCAACGGTGTTGAAAACGCAAGCACTTTTCCCGAGAGTCCAATCACTAACATGGACAGAGCATTTTGAGGCTGACAAAATGCTAAGAAAATCAGAAACTTAGGTTGGCATCTCATATTTTTTTGCGTCGACCGAATTTTGCCTGTACTCCGGAACAGTAGGTGGCGATATTTCTAGCGAAATGTCAACAAGAGTCAATTGAAACCTTGATTATGTTCATTACCGAACCATTTAAAGCAGAGAATTTGTTTTTTTATGCACCAGAAATGCGGGCGGAAAATGACGAGGAGGTATAATTTTATCAGCATGTAGTGGACCACCGAGCCAGGCAAGAAAACCGCATTTCTAAATAAAATTAAGTTACATTTTAAAAAAAAATCCCTTTTTTGGGCTCAGCGAGTGACATTATCTTCACGTTGAGGGCAAAAAAAAAAGCATCCATAAATCTGAATAACGTCATCAGGCTGATCGCCTGCTGATAACCCCCCCCCAAAAAAACGCTGCTCGGACGTTTGGTCACCGGTCTTTTGGTCGCCAGTCTTTTGGTGCCTTTCTTGGCTCCAAAAGTTATATTAATGAAAGAGACATGAATATCTAAGTTGTTTAATATCAAAGTACTGTTGAAACTAGCTCTCAAAATTATATTCAAGGGAGGAAGTTTAATATCTAAATATCTACAGTTTTTAACACTACTTAGATATTAATCTCTCATTAAAAATAATTTTGAGAGCTGGTTTCAACATTAAACTCTCTCTCACCATTTGACCGGCGACCAAAAGACCGGCGACCAAAAGACCGGCGACCAAAAGACCAGCGACCAAACATCCGGTCACGAAAAAAACTACCACAATGCTTGAATGATGTATTCATACCTCTAATACGAAAAGGCACTCAACCTTCATCTTGACTAAGAAATCATAAACCAGAACACGTGGCACATTTTTGTACAAAACAAGTTAGCATTTCTGTCAACTCTTCTGTCAAAATCAGCATTTGTATTGTATAAAAAAGGTGAAAACAAAACAAAAAAAACCCTAAAAAAGCCCGTCTTGTGCATGAGGGACTGAACGTTGTGCGTGTGGAAAAAAATTGATGTTTCTTCATGTATCCTGAGCAACAACAACAACAACAGCTCCTTTTCCCATTTTCCCCCTTTTTTCTTTGAATCAGCAACCCAAAAAATGCCTGTTTAGGACAATTTGGAGTGACTGAAGAAGCTCACATGCATTAGTTTGGAATGTGGAAGCCAGAATACCCGCGGAAGAGCCGTGCAAGCATGATGAGAGGTTTAGAAGGGAATTTCCAATTCCCAAAGCTCCTCCCCCTCATCTTTTTTGGCTAAAGGCCGCAAGATCCAGCCTCAACATTAACTGCAGCTTCCCAGATTGATGCGCAGTGTCCCACTCTTGTGAAGCTCCCACAGCTGTACGAACTCCTCGGGCATAGCATGGAACCAGCGGTTGGGCTGCATGCTGTCGTAGTAATGGTGACTGATAGGCTTCTTGTCCAGGTCAAAGGGGAAAGGCCAGAAACCATAGACGCTGACCTCCTCACACAGGCCCAAAGCCAGGCTGACCATGAAAAGGCCCGTGGAGAGGCGGCGGGCGTGCACGTTACGTGCACTCCAGAAGAGACCCACGTTGCCCAGGAAGTTGGGGTTGGCGAACAGCATGGTGAGGTTAGACGAAGAGTCCGCCAGAGCGTAGGCGGCACGCAGCGACAGGTCCGTCCCGCGGCGTGTGGAGAAACCCGGCATGTAGAGGAAGCTGGAGCCGTACACCTTCACGTTCTCCACGAAGGACTTGCGGGACCACAGGAGGTTCTGGTATCTGAGGGGAAACCTGGTTAGGTCAGATATGGGCAAACTACGGCCCGTAACGCGGGCCACATCCGGCTCGTTAGGCCTTTTAATCCGGCCAGCCGACGTTGTCCAAATAATGTTTTTTTTCCCCCCAAGATGGCGTCGTCACGCGGAAGCTAGTGGTAGTCCACTCTTATTTGTTTTTTGTGTTTTACAGCCCCTCCTTTTTACTTCACTGTGTACTCTTCGCTTTAATGAAGAGTGATGAGTATGTTAATACTTTTTACTTTATACTTTTTACTTCATACTTTTTACTTTATACTTTTTACTTCATACTTTTTACTTTATACTTTTTACTTCATACTTTTTACTTCATACTTTTCACTTTGTACTTTTTACTTTATACCTTTTACTTTATACTTTACTTTGTACTTTATACTTTACTTTATACTTTTTACTTTATACTTTACTTTGTACTTAATACTTTACTTTATACTTTTTACTTTATACCTTTTACTTTATACCATTTACTTTTTACTTTATACTTTTAACTTTACTTTGTACTTTATACTTTACACTTTTTACTTTACTTTATACTTTATATTTTACGTGATACTTTTTACTTTATACTTTTACCTGTACTTTGTACTTTATACTTTACTTTGTACTTTATACTTTTTACTTTACTTTGTACTTTATACTTTTTACTTTACTTTGTACTTTATACTTTGTACTTTACTTTGTACTTTACTTTGTACTTTACTTTGTACTTTACTTTGTACTTTATACTTTGTACTTTACTTTGTACTTTATACTTTGTACTTTATACTTTGTACTTTACTTTGTACTTTACTTTGTACTTTACTTTGTACTTTACTTTGTACTTTACTTTGTACTTTACTTTGTACTTTACTTTGTACTTTACTTTGTACTTTACTTTGTACTTTACTTTGTACTTTACTTTGTACTTTACTTTGTACTTTACTTTGTACTTTATACTTTTTACTTTATACTTTTTACTTTATACTTTTTACTTTACTTTGTACTTTATACTTTACTTTATACTTTACCTTATACTTTTTACTTTACTTTGTACTTTGTACTTTTTACTTTAATGATGAGTGATGAGTATTTTAATACTTGAGTCCTTTTTTCTGTTTATGTTTCATATGTACTGATAACGTATCATATCTTGTGCTGATTTGTCAAATTTTTAAAGTCAATGTGGCCCCCGGGCCCAAAAGTTTGCCCACCCCTTGGTAAGGCATTTATTCCATGTGTTCTGTAAAACGGATGTATGCTCACTTTGTCCCGATGATGCTTGGGTTGGCCGTCACCAGGTGCGATTTGGTGCCCACGTCATCCACGTATTCCTTAGAAAGCGGCGGCAGGTTACACCTGCAGGAAAACATGTTACAACTTGTACGTTTTTTAATCATTTCAAATTGTATTTTGATTTTTTTTAAGTATGTAAAAAATAACACCGAGTTTGGATTTTATTTACTGCGCGCCATGATTGCTGCTGCGCAGAGAAGACGAGAGTAGTGCGGAATTGTGCACGCGTGCAGCTTAGAGGGAACATTGCTGATAGGTCACCTTCTCTACTTTGGAGCAAAATTTTAGACTTTTAATGCGCCCTATGTGAGTAAATTTGTGCCATGTTGCATTTGTATGGTTTTGTATCGCTTAATAAGTAGAATTGCAATCATTAATAAGGGGAGTAATTGGCCGAGATTGACAGGTATAATGCTTCCTTGTGTTATGGCATCTCTATGACTGTAAGAACTACTGACTTCCTTTGTATGGATCCAGTTTCTTACCTAGGTCTACAATGTCTTGCATCTGTCTTGCTACTGCAACCAAGAAATGTCCTGAATACGGGATGAAATAAAGTTCTAATCTAATCTAATCTTATCTAATCTAAGATTTTAGCTAGCTGCAGTCAAACAAATAAACCAGATAGTCATGGGTGTTGAACTATGACGAAGATCAGGAAGACAGTAGTCGTTAATCTACTCCCAAATATACAGTCCGCAGATGCGATGAGTGTTTTTGTTTAAAGCTGTCAATGTTTTGCTATGACACATTGCTCTTTTTTTGTAGGTCGAACATCCGGTCCAACCGGAGTTTCTTCACTTTCAAGGTAGGAATGCCGAGCTGAAGCCTCTGAAGACAGCTTGCGGCTTGCGGCAACGGCGGCGGCGGTCACCTCATGACAAAGTCGGCCTTGTCGATGTCCCGGCCACACTTGCTGTGCTGGAGGATACCTCCGTTGCCCACCACGGCGCACTTCTTCAGGGGAAGCGGAAGAGGGTTGGCCTGGAGAAAACAGCGATGTTCTTGAAATGACAGGGAAGGAGATCAACTCACTGGCAGACAGCCCCCTGACAGCAAATGATTTCCACCAATTCCTTGCATTCAACCTCTATAAGATTTTACGATAAACGTAGCCAGGCTAACCCGGTGCTCGGACTTTTGGTTGCCTGTCTTTTGGTCGCCGGTCTTTTGGTCGCCGGTCTTTTGGTCGCCGGTCTTTTGGTCGCCGGTCTTTTGGTCGCCGGTCTTTTGGTCGCCGGTCTTTTGGTCGCCGGTCTTTTGGTCGCCGGTCTTTTGGTCGCCGGTCTTTTGGTCGCCGGTCTTTTGGTCGCCGGTCTTTTGGTCGCCGGTTAAATGGTGACAGAGAGTTTACTGTTGAAACCAGCTCTCAAAATTATAACCATGAGAGAGAGTTTAATATGTAAGAGAGAGAGAGAGTTCAAGTACTGTTGAAAACAGTAGATATTTAGATATTAAACTCTCTCATGAACATAATTTTGAGAGCTGGTTTCAACAGTACTTAGATATTAAACAGTACTTAGATATTTAACAGTATTCAGATATTGAACAGTACTTAGATATTAAACAGTACTTAGACATTAAACAGTACTTAGACATTAAACAGTACTTAGATATTAAACAGTACTTAGATATGAAACAGTACTTAGATATTAAACTTCTCTCTTGGATATTAAACAGTATTTAGATATTAAACAGTACTTAGATATCTACATTTAAAAAAAGGACTAGGTATGGAGGGATTTGTAGTCTGAAAAAATTGATCTTGAAATCTTTAGAGTGAAAAATGTTCCTTTATAAAAAGGAACATTTTTCACTGTAAGAGCCGCCCACATTCTGTTACTCCCTACTGAACAGAGTATGATCCAACCAGTTTTTCTATCTAATACATTCCCTGGCTAATGCCCAAGTACAAGAAGAGAATGAAAGCTCGTCTTTGCAATCGCAGCACTAGCAAAAAAGCTAGAGTATGCATGGGCCGGGGCAAAAACAGGCCTGCAAATGAGGTGCTAAAAATAGTCGTGCAGAGTCACGCGGCAAATAACGCGCGAGGACCAAGCCGCGGTGTACAAATGAGTTAATAATCACGGCACTAAAGCGTTTTCTCAGGTAACTTCCGCTTTTTTTTTTAATTTTTAACCCTTCTTATTGGGAGAAACGATGCAGTTTTCCATTAAGTGAAAACATCTTTTAATCATTTGTTTTTCATTTCAAAAGGAAACAAAATATGTTTTTATTTTGTTTGATATTAAAGTGTAAAACTGAAAATATGTTATATATTTATTTTAGTTTTTACAAAATGTTTTTTGAAAAACAAAAGGAACAAAATTGCAATTATTGATTTTAAAAAGGGGAAATAAGGAAAAAATATATATAAATTAGCATAAATTAGTAAGCCGGCACACATGATTTACTTTTTCGGGCCGCAAAAAATGATGCAGCGGGTCATATTTGGCCCCCGGGCCGCCACTTTGACACCCGTGATTCAATAGGTAAAGTCTCGGTGCCATCATGTTATGCCGAGAGCACGCTCGGCAAAAAGCAAAACAACAAAAGTCCTCTTTTCTCACCTGCACAAACATAGAGTGGGTCTCATTGTTGACAGTGTGGGAGTGGTAGAACTCGCCGTCGTACCATAGAACTTTGCCCACCGGCGAGTTTTCCTTGGTCAACGCAAAGAGACGCTGGGGGTCGCAGCATTCACTTAGGAGCTTCCTGGGAGCGGGGCGTCACAAAGCAGGATGAGTTAACTTGAGAAAGAACCAATGGAGGCTTTTATGTCTGTTCTGAATGGACTACTGGTGCAATTGAAAAGACACAAGGACGCTGATAGACGACCACACCATTTGACTGGTGATCGCCGTCAGTGGCAGGTTGAGGATTGGGAAGATGTTTATCATTTCAGTCAGATCTAAGATCTGTTAAAACACTGGATGTTCTGCATTGTAAGGAGCAACTAAAATATTTCAATATTTTACCACTACCACACTACCACTACCCTACTACCACTACCCTACTACCACTACTTCACTACCCCACTATCACTACTTCACTACCCCACTATCACTACTTCACTACCACAACCCCACTACCACTATCCCACTACCACTACCCCACTACCACTACCCCACTACCACTACCCCACTACCAGTACCCCACTACCACTACCCCACTACCACTACCCCAAAACCACTACCCCAAAACCACTACCCCAATACCACTACCCCAATACCACTACCCCAATACCACTACCCCAATACCACTACCCCAATACCACTACCCCAATACCACTACCCCAATACCACTACCCCAATACCACTACCCCAATACCACTACCCCAATACCACTACCCCAATACCACTACTCCAATACCCCACTACACCACTACCACTTGAGTTCCATTTTGCAGAAAAGGTCATGCATGGCAAAACTGTTTTTTTCCAAATAGTCATTAAGTTCAGTTGATTACAACTGACTAGCGACCAGTCTAGGGTGCAGTCCTCCTTTTTGCCCAAATTCAGAGGGAATATAGACCCCAAAACAAGCGTGACCTGACGTTTGGTCGCTGGTCTTTTGGTCGCCGTTCTTTTAGTCGCTGGTCAAATGTACTTAGATATTAAACAGTACTTAGATATTAAACCGTACTTAGATATTAAACCGTACTTGGATATTAAACCGTACTTAGACATTAAACTGTCTCTCTTAGATATTAAAATCTCTGTCATGAATATAATTTTGAGAGCTGGTTTCAACAGTAAACTCTCTGTCACCATTTGACCGGCGACCAAAAGACCGGCGACCAAACATATGAGCAACCAAAACAAGCGATGTTGAAAATGAATAAATTAAGATCATTCCATTAGTTTACCCCCCAAATTAAAACTGCCTTCCATCAATTCAAAACACACCTGATGGCAGAATAATTTGCAGGTATTTATTTTACAAAAAAAAAAAAAACATCACACGCTTTAATGAGTAAAAAAATCAGTTCCCATTATGACGTTGATGTAGTTGTTTAACTACATATCCCTTCTTGTTCACCATTTAACATTGCGTAAGTGTTGCCACGCTTATGATCCCAATCAGCTTTGATATTTATAAAGATCTCATCTCAAAGGAACAGATTTATGTCACAAAAGGACAATGTAGTTAGATTTTAAGATATGTGAATGTGTTTGCGCACCTGTAAAGATTGATGCCAGTATGGTTCTTGGTCCAAACGTGGTCCCGATGCTTCAGCACCTCCTCCAGGATGTCCTCGTCCCCAGGCAGCCGATAAAAGGGGAACACGTAGAACCAGCAGAGAATCAGCACGCAGAAAGCTGCCCACGCCGACAGCTTGGCCCGATGGCACCGCATTAACATCCTCCCCCAGTCCACCCCCGACGTCCCCCTCCTCTTTTCGTCCGTCTCTCAAGTCTCCTCGCCGGCTGTCGTCTTATAAGAGCGGGGCGTTGGAGCGCATTTGTCGCCTCATGACGCGTGCGCACGGGGTGGAATGTGACAGGCAAGCATTCGTCGGCAAAAGGACGGGATTCGAAGCGGATTGTCAAGCACGAGCGGTTTTCGATTGACGGCGCTTCCTTTTAAACGACGAACCTCGTTTTCCCCATCGTCGGTCCGCGTGCCGTCTCTCCCAGTGGGTGGCCCCCAGCATCCCCGAGAATGGAGAGCCTTTCTTCCCTCATTTCACTGACTTCCCCCGCGTGGCCTTTAGACAGAGATGCTGGATTTTGAACCTGGCACCCCCTTTTACCTTTTTTTTAACGCTCCCCTTGCCCAAAATGCCCACAACAAAGCGAACAAAGCGGTCTTCTCTCAAATGGAGGTTTACCAATCACAGCAAAAGCAGCGAAGAAGTGAACGGAACTGTAACTTTCAAAGTAAAAAACAGACAAGTTTTACTTAGAAAATATCATCTGTGTATGCATGTATTTATGTCTAAAATGCCTTCCCTATGTCTGCATCCTCACCCTCTTGTTAGAGTGATAACGAAATTTCCCGAATACGGGATGAATAAAGTTATCCAATTCAATCCAATAATAAAACTTCGTTAAATCTATGGGGATTATCGACTGCGTTAATATTTTGCGTGTCGGGAAAATTTGCCATACCAGTTTGACGTTAGATTTAACGAGGCTGAATCTTGTAAAACAACTATCGACAACTTCCCCAGTAGGCGATTGATGCCAAATAAGGCGTCGTTTTGCACTTGTGTGCCGTTAAACGCGACTAAGTGCAGTGAAGAACTCACTAGAGACTTTCTTTTATTTCGAATATCCTGGTTTCATTTCCGATGCTTTGTTAACTTGACAGACTCGGTCAAAATTGGGGGTTATGCTGTGCTCTATTGCCACCTGCTGGTAGATTTAAGCACTGATACCTATAAATAAATAAAACGACGAATAGATGAGCCAGCACTATGTATATCCCTCAGTAGAAACAGAGTATGTGGACATGTTTTTAATCAACATTGAAAGGTGGCCAAGAACATGAGATTGTAACGTACAAGTTCAAACTGGTTCCCAAAGCAAATACCCCTGTGATTCAGAAAATGGGAGACACAGTTAGGGCATGGATGCATCTTTGCAAAGTATTTATTATAAAAAATATGTCTTTAATATATATTCTGTAGTATTATTGTTTATTCAATTTTAAAATAATTTCTCTTAGGTCGTAGATAATTCAGATTGATTATTTTTTTAATTGTGATGTAGTAATAATTTTAATTTATTTATTATTGATTTTTTTTAATACAAATGTTGTTTATATATATTTTGTATTATTATTGTTTATTCAATTTATTAAATAATTTCTCTTATGGTCGAGATAATTTTGCTTAATATTGTTCTAAAGATTTTTCCAATGCAATTATTCACTTAAAAAAATAAAACCTAGCTATTTGGTTGAAAGAATGATGTCATTTTAATCCTATATATTATATTTATGATTCTCATAACTAAAATTTTGCTTTAATATTCGTTAGAAATCGTAATGTTACCAAGCATTACAATTATTTTGCTTGTACAACATGACTTGATAGGAGGCCTTTTAAGATACCAGTATAAGCTATGAAAACATACCCAGCTCTAAAAAAAAAAAAACAAACAATGGCCGACCATGACAAAAAGTCGTGACATCATTTGCTCTTCTCTGGGCAACGGAGTTGGGTTGCATCAAGAATAGCGCGTCCACCTGCTGAGGATCATTGAAATGCAATGACAGAACATTCGGGATGGACTGATAGATAAATCATCACTTTTCCTCATCTTTATCTTCAACATATTTCACATGAGCAAAAATCCAAAAAGTGTCAATGGGCATGCAATGCAATGTTTAAATTAAGGCTCCTCGGGACTTATATATTCCCATACTGTCTTCCCCACTGATGGTGGCGTCAAGGCCTGTCCAATGTCAGACCTGGACCATTGCCAGCGCATTCTTTGCTGGAGCAGATGCATTATCTTCGTCCTCCGAGGTGATATAAAGGCGGCTATTGTCTGAGGGGCTCCATTGTTGCTGGCTTTTCCACTGAGAGAACACTACACAGGCAATCCAGCAAAGGTAAGTACTCTAATTTTTTAAACAATCCATATCATTTTGAATAACAATCATTCTTTTGGGGATGATATATGCCTTTAAGTGTAACACAGGGGTGGGCAAACTTTTCAGCCTGACGGGGGCCACATTGACTTTTAAAAATGTGACAGATGGGTAGGGTCAACACAAGATACGATACATATAAAAAAGTGCATCCGTTAATAGTACATATGAATTATAAACAGAAAAAAATGACTCCAATATTACTATAAACATCACTCATCATTAAAGTAAAACGTATGAAGTAAAGTAAAAAGGAATGTATTAAGAAATATTAAAATTTAATTTAATAAAAAAGCTAGAAAGATTGTATGTAAAACACGAAAAACTAATAAGAGTGGACAGAGCTACTGCCACTGGCTTCCACATGACGGCGCCATCTTGTGTATAAAAAAAAAACATTATTTGGACAACGTCGGAGGGCCGGATTAAAAGGCATAACGGGCCGTATGTGGCCCGCGGGCCGTAGTTTTTCTGGGGTGACATATATAAAAATTGAAAGGCTCCTAACCAAACTAATCATGCTATTGGATAAATCTCCTACATTTTCCATCCTTACTTATGTTTGTGTTCCACTTGAAATGAAATCTTAAATAAAGTTTGCCTCATGTGTTTTGGTGGTTGCCTTCTGTGTGTTTTTAGATGCAGAGCAGAACGACAGCAATAAACGCCAAGTGGGATAAGGTGAGTATATTCCCAAACACAACAGTACTAATCCTCTTCCATGTTGGGGAGAGGGGACGCGCCGTCCTTGTGGCGAGTGCTTGGGGTTTATCTCCCCCGAACCGCCTCCCCCTCCCCAGTTGTTATCAGCATCCGCATGAGCCTCCCTCCTATTAATATAACTTTTATCTTTAAACATGTCTGTCAACACACAGTGTGTGTGTGCTTTGCCCATATATGTCTTGAACTGGGAGTGCTGGTTACCAACATGTCAAGTTAATTTGATAGAAACACAATGTCAATCTTAAATTTCATTGCATATAGTGTTTTATGTGTATATTTCCATAGTTTTTGTTTTTATCAAAACATTTGTATTAATTGAAACTAATTCAAATAAAAACAACTTTTAAAAAATCAAAAGTAATATTTTGATTTTGTATTTTTGTATTTTTCCTTTCATGAAAACTTGTGTTCTATTTATATATTTAAATAATTAGTTTTTGTAGTAATAATTTTAATCTATTATTGAATTTTTAATAAAAAAAATGTTGTTTTGTTTATTCAATTTATTAAATAATTTCTCTTAGAGTTTAGATCATTTTGCTTAATATTGTTCTAAAGATTTTTCAGATGCAATTATTCACTTAAAAAATTAAAACCCAGCTATTTGGTTGAAATAATGATGTCATTTTGATCCTATATATTATATTTATGATTCTCATAACTAAAATTTTGTTTTGATATTTATTAAAAAACAGTAATGTTATCAATCATTACAATTTTTTTTGCTTATTTCCCTGTTTTTTTGACAGATACTGGACTTTTTGAAATGAACCATAGGAATAAAAACCATTAAAATGCGTAATCCAAAATATCTTTTCTTCTGCAGCCCAAGTCAAAAATCACAGCTTCCCGCAAGCTCTCCCTCAAGGTGAACCTTTTTCGTTACCGTAGCGACCAATCGCATCCCTTCTGACGCCAACGCGCTTCTGTCCAATCAGATGCTCCTCCTGACGAGAGCTTGTGAGGATCTGGAGAACGAGAGGCAGGAACGCGAGCAGGAGAAGGAGCGCTACCTGGAGGAGAAGCTACCTCCCCTGCAGCTTTCTGGGATGTCGCTGGACGAGCTGCAGGTATGCCACACCCAGATAAAACCCCACAAGGAGTATTTTTTGGGAAGAATTTCCTCCCCCCCAGGAAATGTGCAAGGAGCTTCACGCCAAAGTGGACGAAGTGGACGAGGAACGATACGACTGCGAATCTAAAGTCAACAAGCACAACATTGACGTGAGTCCACCACGGTTCCCCCAAAATACTTAAAAAAAAATAAGAATAAGGAAATAAAAAAAATATATAAAAAATGAATAAATGAATGAATGAATGAGTGAATTAGTGAATGAGTGAATGGGTGAATGAGTGAATGAGTGAATGAGTGAATGAGTGAATGAATGAGTGAATAGGTGAATAGGTGATTGAGTGAATAGGTGATTGAGTGAATGAGTGAATGAGTGAATGACTGAATGGGTGAATGGGTGAATGAGTGAATGAGTGAATGGGTGAATGAGTGAATGAGTGAATGAGTGAATGAGTGAATGAGTGAATGAGTGAATGAGTGAATGAGTGAATGAGTGAATGAGTGAATGAGTGAATGAGTGAATGAGTGAATGAGTGAATGAGTGAATGAGTGAATGAATGAGTGAATGAGTGAATGAGTGAATGAGCGAATGGGTGAATGAGTGAACGAGTGAACGAGTGAACGAGTGAATGAGTGAATGAGTGAATGGGTGAATGGGTGAATGAGTGAGGGAGGGAAGGAGGTAGTATAGGAGTGAGTGAGTGAGTGAGTGATGGAGTGAGTGAATGAATGAATACAAAAATAAAAAAATAAATGAAATACATTAATAAAAATTAAATAGAATCAGACATAGGATTGTCATCATCATTGACTTGGCAAAAGCCTAATTATCATCATACCCAGCTGCGTATGACGAAATTGGTAAAATGTTCCCGGGAAACCAGTGATATCTTTGGAATCTCGTAGATCCGCGAGCTGAAGCTCAAGGTCCAAGATCTTGGGGGCAAGTTCAAAAAGCCCGCCTTGAGGAAGGTGAGGGTCTCTGCGGACGAGATGATGAGAGCCCTCCTGGGCTCCAAACACAAGGGTTCCATGGACCTTCGCGCCAACCTCAAGTCGGTCAAAAAGGAGGACGTCAAACAAGACAAGGTTCATTATACGCTTGTCTCCTCCGTCCACCATTCCCATGTAACGTCCCACTTCCCCTCACAGGTTCTCACCACCGAAGTGGGCGACTGGCGAAAGAACGTGGAGGCCATGTCCGGCATGGAAGGGCGTAAGAAGATGTTCGACACGGGTGGCGCCGCGCAGTAAGGATGGAAAAACCTGGTCCTGATTCGGAAAATGAAGGCATTAGCATTCACGGACGCTTTATGGGGAAATAAATCACCGCCTTTCCTCATTTTTATGGAGTTTCTCATCTCTTATATGTAGATGGCCAACACCTGGGCTGTGTATTTTTAGCCGCTATCTTTAGAAGAGACATTACTCACATGTTTGCTCATCTTCATGGCCTACTGGCTTTTGTCTGTATGCGTGTTTGGGCAACTGAAATATAGCGGTGAGACCAGCAATAGCTTGGGGATATCTGCTTACACACATGAAGCACCCTAACATCCGCTGCTAAAATTCCCAAGATCAGCAGGGAAGCAACAAACAAACAAGAAAGTCCCTCTAAATTAGGGGTGGGCAAACGTTTGGGCCGGGGGGCCACATTGACATTAAACATTTGACAGATGGGCCGGATCAGCACAAGATATGATACATATAAAAAAGTGCATCTGTTAACAGTACATATGAAACATAAACTGATAAAAGGACTTAAATATTAACATACTCATCACTCCTCATTAAAGTAAAAAGTATAAAGTACAAAGTCAAGTGAAAAGGAATGTATTAAGAAATATTAAAATGTCATCTAAAAAAAGATAGAAGGGCTGTAAAACACGAAAAACAAATAAGAGTGGACATAGCTACTGCCACTGGCTTCCGCGTGACGGCGCCATTTTGGGGAAAAAATAAAAAAAACATTATTTGGACAATTAAAAAGCCTATTTAAAAGGCCGTATGTGGCCCGCGGGCCGTAGTTTGCCCATGCTTAGATTAACCCACACATGTCACCAAGCCTCCAAGGGCCTTCATAACAGGAGTTAGTGATTAATGGCGGCATTCTCTGGGTCTGACCTTACCAAGTTGATTTATTCGTGTTTTTTTTTTTTTTTTTTTTTTTTTTTACAGCAACATATCAAATTCGCCTGTGTGTACCGACAAAAATGACAGTGCTTCATAATTTATGTTTGTCCATCTGTCATGTTACTATACATACTCTTTGGCCGTAGATGGTTGTTGAAGGACACCAGGAAAAGGGCAAACGTCCTCAAGATATAGCTTCTTAACATATTTTTATGCATCAACACATATTTGTCATAGAGGACATTCCACTAAGTGAAAACAGGAAGATTTTTCTAAAACATACCGCAACATTCATCTCTGTCAATCAAACACAATTGGCAAAACACCCTTTACATTGTTAGCATCCCAGGTGGAGTAAAGTGATCACAATGATGCAAGTCCTACACTAAATCAAGAGTGATTGGGTCGGCGTTTAACACACTGGAAACCTTGTGTGTGTCAACAATGCAAGGATAGCATTTAATCCAAAGGATTAGCCTCAAAAGCCTTGTTCGATTTTACTTACGACCACGCCAGCTTTATTCGTGGCTCTGAATAAATGATGCAATCTGGTCGAAAACATGAAAAAGTAAGATTTTTACAGCTTGTCTCGTATTATACATTGAAACCTGCTGTGCACACGTCACGTGATTGAATCTCCGTAATAATAATTGCATTCGCTGGTTCTCAAAATCTCTGACCAAGTGAAGATAGTGACCGGACGTTTGGTCGCTGATCTTTTGGTCGCTGGTCTTTTGGTCGCCGGTTCATTTGGTCGCCGGTCTTTTGGTCGCCGGTCTTTTGGTTGCCGGTCTTTTGGTCGCCGGTCTTTTGGTCGCCGGTCTTTTGGTCGCCGGTCTTTTGGTCGCAGGTCAAATGTACTTAGATATTAAACAGTACTTAGACATTAAACAGTACTTGGATATTAAACAGTATTTAGATATTAAACAGTACTTAGATATTAAACAGTACTTAGATATTAAACAGTACTTAGATATTAAACAGTATTTAGATATTAAACAGTACTTAGATATTAAACAGTACTTAGATATTAAACAGTACTTAGACATTAAACAGTACTTGGATATTAAACAGCATTTAGATATTAAACAGTACTTAAATATTAAACAGTACTTAGATATTAAACAGTACTTAGATATTAAACAGTACTTAGATATTAAACAGTACTTAGATATTAAACAGTACTTAGATATTAAACATTACTTAGATATTAAACAGTACTTAGATATTAAACTATCTTTCTTAGATATTAAACTCTCTTTCTTAGATATTAAACTATTTTTCTTAGATATTAAACTCTCTTTCTTAGATATTAAACTTTCTCTCTTGAATATAATTTTGAGAGCTGGTTTCAACAGTAAACTCTCTGTCACCATTTGACCGGCGAACAAAAGACCAGCGACCAAACGTCCAAGCACCAGTGAATTATTAGCTGTTGAATATTTGCAATACATTTTAATGCAATAGTCATGAAATGACCTCATGAATTTCCTATTCTAATGTTTTTTTCTCCAAATGCTGATTCGTCACTTGATTATTTGTACACGCTCAAGGCTTTGTCATGTTTCGTCATGTTTGACATGCACCACGTCGAAGATGAAAGGGGATTATTCCACGGGAATAACGATTGTTATTAAAAGGCATGGAGGCAGATCTGCCAAACGCAGCTTGCAGAAGAGAGAGCAGAAATGGGTCAAAATGGTGATTCCCCCACTCTTCCCCCGCGTGTGGACGTGGTGACGTCACAGAGCGGCCGTGACCACTCCTCCTCACTCCACCGAATCCGCCGCTCTTGCCCCCTCCTTCCTCACACGGCGGAGAAATAGCGAGCCGTCACAAAGACGGCGTCGGTCTCCCGGATTCTCCTCCTTCTCCTCCTCCTCCTTCTTTCTCCAACGCCGTCGCAGCCTCAACCCCGAGAGCGTGTGCGTGATGGAGAGCCTGCTGGATAACCCCATGAAAGCCGTGCTTTACCTGAAGGAGCTCACCACCATCGTGCAGAACCAGCAGAGCCTGATCCAGACGCAACGGCAGCGTATCGACGAGCTGGAGCGCAAGGTGGAGGACCTGATCGGCGAGAACCGGCAGCTGCGGGACCCTAACCAGTACGTGCAGCATCAGCACCGCCGTCCGTCTCAGCCGCAGCCTCAGCCGCAGCCTCAGCCGCAGCCCCAGCCCCAGCCGCAGCCCCCGGCGCACGCCCACTCCAATCAGCACCACAACAAGGCAACGAGCGGTCAGCATCAGCACCTTCAGCACCATCATCATCATCAGCGGTCCTCCTCCCCTCCTGCACCGACACCTCCCGCCGCTACCCCCGTTCCAACTCCGACGCCGCACCACCATCACCAACACCACCACCATCCGCAGCATCTGCAGCTGGTGCCCGCCGCCGCCTCCTCGCCTCAGTCGCCACGAGCCGGGCCGGACGTCGTGGACGAAGGCAAAAGGGGACCCTGCTGCAAGTCGCTGGTCCCGCAGACCCCCAACGCCACGTTGTGCCGCTCGGTTGGGCTGGTCAGGAAGGCTGAGTGAGTAGAATACCAAAGTAATCAATGGATTTGACATACTCTCAATGCGGGATGGCCTCCGGGGTAAAAATGGTACCTTCAGATGCAAAACGCAAACTAATAAAGGACACAAGTTCGGTCTTAATTCCCGACGGCGTCGCCCACAGATTCATTCATCGATGGACCCTTAATGGCTATTGATTTTTCTCACAATGGCTGCAATTTTAAATTCATTGCGGCTAGGCGAGTGAATTCCGAGCAGCTTTCACATAATGAATTACAAGGTGATATTTGAACTCTCTTAATCCATCCACTAAACCAAATATTGTTTTCCCCAATGAGTAGTAATTCCCCCATCATTTGACCTTTTCCCAGTGGTTTCAAATAACTTTCAAATTCTACAATTAAAAGTGCAATACCACGTTAAAACAGTTGGAAAAAATATTGTTTCTGTAAAATTTACCACTAAAACTTTACAAGACGTGGATGGTTATAGATTCATTTCTGCCAAGTACATTGCTGACTCAGCTCATTGTCTTTCATCAATAGTCCTCAAACGTTAGAAATGGAATTTTGTAGTGAGCTGTAACCAAAGCCATTTGCCTTTTATGACATGTGAAGGGATTTTTTGACCCGTTTCGTGGGGCGACGTTGCGTATCGTTAACCAAAAAGAACGTTTTTTTTGCCGTCAAATCTGTGTGAGAATGTGTTTACCCACCACCATGCGCTCAAGGTCACCGGTTTGGCCGCTGAGCTCCATCTGCTCCCTTTTTACGCTGGCTGCATTGTTTAATATCCCTGAGTGATTTCTAAAATAATAATAATAAAAATGTTAGTCCTATTACCTTTTACTGGCCCACTAAAATAGGAATGCATATAAAAGAATGGTCTTTGAGCTGAGATGTGGACACAAGTTGACAAGAGAGATAATCGTGCTTGAACTTTACGTGACATCATACAGTGGAGGGCCAATGGGAGCCCGGATTGACGTTCAATGGGCGACGTGGGATGTAAATGAGAAGGTTACCTCACTAGCACACGACTTTAGAGGCTCCGAATGGCTCCGAATGGCTCAGATGTGTCGTGAAAATCCGACATTGTTCCGATCGGCGCCTGTTTTTTTTCACCTTACTCATTTGCTTGATTAAAAAAATGCTAGGCGGCAAATTAAAAAAATAATTAAAATCGCTAGCATCGTAAGTAAGGAAGGTTTTTAAAAACGGTTTTATTGTAAAAAAAAAACAAACAAAAAGAAGCTTTTTATTGTTTTATTGTAAAAAAAACAACAAAAAAATAGTTTTTTGTTTTATTGTAAAAAAACAAAAATAAAAACTGATTTTTTTCTCATGTTATCCATCAGCTAAATCCAAATTAATTTTAATCACCCACAATGGGATCGCAAAAAAGAAAAAGAGGAATAGAATGTACTGTATAACACAAAGTGAGCCATATTTAATCAATGAAGCTAATTATTCACTTGACCTGATGCATGAGACCAGATCACTGCTCCCTGTTGTGCTAGAGATTATTCCACACAAGAAAGTAGTCCTGATTTTGGACTCTGATGCAGATTGGGTATGGTGTTTTTAACATAAAATCTATGAACTGGGCTGATTAGAATAACTAGCTGACAATAATTGCATCCTTTAGGTTTTGCCCATTTTGTCAACTTTGCCTATGTGTTAAACACGTTACCTATCCAGGTGCGTCCTGTTTGGGGGAATTTGTTTGTTTTGGAATGGAATCTTTTTCAGTTTCACCCATTTCCCAGCATTTGGATCGATCGAACTAGCGCCGTTATTTCAGCACAAGATAACATCAAATGAGACATTTTTTTTCAGGTATTTTGTCATGACTCCATTATTCTTCTCTCTGGCTTATGATTATATTTGATAATTTATGGGTATTTTTTTCTCATTTGGAGGTCAGCAGGTGTACCTAACAAAGTGCCTTTTATTAGTGGAACTAAAACGATCTTGTTTTTTTGCCTTTTTAAGTGTTTCTAAAACAACTTCTGTTTGTCCGTCATTGGACAATGAAGCAAAGATTTCTGGAAGTATTTTTTTAAAGATGTCTTTATATTTGTAGATGTCTTTGTGTCAGCTTACAGGGTGCTCGGACGTTTGGTCGCCGGTGTTTTGGTTGCCGGTCTTTTGGTTGCCGGTCTTTTGGTCGCCGGTCAAATGGTGACAGAGCGTTCACTGTTGAAACCAGCTCTCCAAATTATATTCATGAGAGAGAGAGAGAGTTTAATATCTAAGAGAGAGAGTTTAATATCCAAGTACTGTTTAATATCTAAGTACATTTGACCGGCGACCAAAAGAGACCAAAAGACCGGCGACCAAAAGACCGGCGACCAAAAGTACCTAAACAAAAGCCACAAAAGCCCGAGGGAGAACATACAAACTCCAAAATCCAGACCAAAAATGTGTGTCAAGTATAAGATGCCGAAACCAAAGCTCATTATTATTATTATTATTATTATATATTTTTTGGGTGACAACAAGAATCTTTGTCTATCTCCATGGCGACGCCATCCTGTCCGCCTGGCCCGACTCCTCATTCCAGCTCTTGTTTTTTCTCTCCTCAGCAACCAAACGGTGCTCCATCAGTTCTGCTGTCCAGCCCCGGAGGCCCCCGAGGGGGAGACGTCATCAGCCTGTGTCCCCAGGTAAGAGTATGTGTCAGGTGGACTGTCAATGCTAGTAACTGTGCTTTCATAAAGGCTAAATACTGTGGTTTGCAAATTTTTAACTTGGGCTTTGGGCTCATTGTTAATCAATGTATCATCTTCAAGTGCAAACTTAACAATAATATGGAACTTTTAGCGCTTTTTCCCGGAATATGGTCTAGTTTTACAATTTTATCAGTCCTACTTTTTGATTGAAGTGAGAAACTCAACTATCCAAAAGTATCGATAGCTGAAATCTCTGCTCCTAAGCATTTTAATTTAGTTTTTATCTTCCAAGCCGGAGACTGCAGATAGCGAAATGTGTAATAATGACGAATAGAACCCAAAACCCAAGTGCTGGATGTCACAAACCACCTTAAAGCAGGACTCTCCGGTACCCCAAAGTCCCCTTTTTTTCTTCCCCTTTCCAGCCCACTTTTTATTTCTATCCCCTTTCTGTTCTAAATGGCATTTTAATGTTGAGTGCCGCCATGTTGTCGGTGATTTCACGCTGCATCACATCCTGTCCCTTTGCACACGCACTCCATCTCTTCCATTACCGTCCATGCTCACAAACCCGGGCCTTTTTTCTGTCCACTGTGCTCACCTTGAGTGTCGGAATTGTTCTTGGAAAAGCACCAAATCTGTTATCGACTGTATGTACCATGTGCCTATGTATGTGTGTGTGTGTGTGTGTGTGTGTGTGTGTGTGTGTGTGTGTGTGTGTGTAGGGGGGGTCATTCACGTTGGAAAGTGATGGGCACAAGTAATGCATCTGTAGTGAAAACAAAATGATGTTGCATGATTAGAATGTGTCAGTGTGTGTGTCAGTTTATGTGTTATATCAGACATGGATGGGCAAACTACGGCCCGTGGGACACATCCGGCCCGCCAGGCTTTTTAATCCGGCCCGCCGACGTTGTCCAAATGTTCTTTTCCCCCCCAAGATGGCGCCATAACGTGGAAGCCAGTGGCAATAGCTCTGTCCACTCTTATTTGTTTTTCGTGTTTAACAGCCCCTCTATCTTTTTTTAAATTACATTTTAATATTTCTTAATTCATTCCTTTTTACTTTACTTTGTACTTTATACTTTAATGATGAGTGATGAGTATGTTAATACTTGAGTCCTTTTTTTCTGTTTATGTTTCATATGTACTGTTAACAGATGCACTTTTTTATATGTATCGTATCTTGTGCTGACCCGGCCCGTCTGTCAAATTTTTAAAGTCAATATGGCCCCCGGGCTAATGCAAACCATTAGGCATTCTTTAAATATCAAATTTGAATAAAATCATGAGCTGCCATTTACAGCAATGGACGCCCAAATGTTCAATCGCCACCATCCAATGGATTGGACATCAACTAGTGATTATGTATTGATTTGCAGAACAGATAATGAATTGGACGTCTATCACCGTCAATGGGGGCAATACATTTACACATTTGGGCGCACCCAGGAAACGTGAGGTACTTTATTTGTATTCGGTGTCACCTTTTCTGGCTAATAGTCCACTTTGGGGTTAAAGTTCTTTATTTTTTAATGACTTGCTTGTCTAATTAGAAAATTGGCAGCAAGCTGATAACGCCAACGCAATTAAAGCTTAAGGATGCGAGCCGGACAAAAGTATTGGGACAACTAGACGAGCAGACATCATCTTTTTATTGTTGTTGTTGTCATTTCACCACTTTTAAAGTACAAAAAGTTTCCGAATTATTTTGACAACATTGTCATCCTGTTGCTAATCAATCAGTATCAATGAGATTATGCACGCGGAAGAGTAATGAAAAACTAAATTATGATTAAAGTGGTATTAGAGCAGGGGTCGGGAACCTCTTTGACAGAGAGAGCCATAAACAATTCATATTTTCAATTGTTATTCATTGAGAGCCATACTCAGAATTTACTAGAAGTAAAAATATATGAAAACGCATGCATTTTTTAGTCATTTCACTCCCTTTAAAGTAGAAAAAGTCTCAGAATTATGTTGACAAAATTGTTATCTTGATGCTAATCAATGGGAAGCATGCAGAAAGATTTAATTAAAAATTAGAAGATTAAAACAACTTTAGACGTAGTGTCCAGATTTTAGCTCACAGTTTAGCGGACAGCCATCAAAGCACCCATCAAAAGAGCCACATGTGGCTCCCGAGCCATAGGTTTCCTACCCCTGTGATAGAGGTAGGTCAACGCCAGTGTCGCTAGTATTGGTGCGTTCGGGACTCGGTTCTCATACCAGTGATTTGCATATTTTACCTCTCAGGTTAGTGGAGAGCCATATGCACCCATGGAAAGAGCCACATATGGCTCCCGAGCAGTACCACCTGCGTTAGCATGACGGCATAGTGGCAGGAAGGTGTTTGTCACATCTGGAGGGTTCTTTTCCTTCTCCATTGCGCAGCTTATCTCCCCCCCAGCTTTGTGAATTGGATCCCAAAAGGGGAGGAGGCTGGTGGGCTGATTACAGAAGAGATTTCATAAAAGCAAAGCATTTTTTTGATGACTTTGCTGGTGCATTTTTTTTTGCGTGCGTCCTCCTGCCCAAGAATCAGCACTTTTTAATCTGTCTGCTGCTTCATTTTTCTGCAAGAGCACCGCTTTCAAGTCTTTTTTAGCAACCATCTGATTTACCTATAACGAATATTCAAAATAGCACTTTTTTGGCTGTATTTTTAATTTATTTTTCCCAAACAAGAACTCTTTAAATTCGGAAAGACTGACACAACAACATGATTGTCAAAGACAAGGGTGTCCGTTTTCAGGAAAATATAAATGCAAGGACTCGAAATCCTTCTACTTTTGGTTTGGAATTGTGTTTTTTAAATGATATTTATTTGTACATATATAATTTGGGCTAAAATAGACCAGTCAGTAGACCAGGGGTAGGGAACCGGTGGCTTGAGAGCCACATGTGGCTCTTTTGATGGCTAAAATATGAAAACCGAGAGAGCCGAGACCCGAACGCACCAATAGGAATGTCATGTTGGCACTGTTTCATTGATTTTTTTTTCTTCTGCATCCGTTCTCTCATTGATACTCATTGAACTCATTGATATTCATTGATTAGCAACAGTGTAACAATGCTATCAAAAGAATTCTGAGACTTTTTGTACTTTAAAAGTAGTAAGCAACAGCGTAACAATGCTATCAAAAGAATTCAGAGACTTTTTGTACTTTAAAAGTAGTAAAATGACAAAAAATGCGCACATTTTCATATATTTTGACTTTTAAATTCTTCTGAATCTATTCTCTCATTGATACTCATTGAACTCATTGATATTCATTGATTAGCAACAGCGTAACAATGCTTTCAAAAGAATTCAGAGACTTTTTGTACTTTAAAAGTAGTAAAATGACAAAAAAAATGTGTACATGTTCATACATTTTGACTTTGAAATTGTGAACATGTCTCTCCAGGAATAATACTTGAAAAAAGGGAATTGTTTACGGCTCCCTCTTTCAAAAAGGTTCCTGACCCCTGCAGTAGACACAAATTTAGGGGTGCTGCTTTTACGCCAGGCGGCTTATATGCCAGAAAATACGGTACCTTGTTACTTTGGACCGCTAGTGCAGACGGTGGCAGTTAATACTGCGATGTATGCGCAAGCGTCCTTTTTTGTGGACTGCGTCATGTTTTTGACCCCTACCAAAGCAAATGTTCCGCGCTGACTCGTGCTCGCGCCGTGGTCACGACACTTCAGGCGTCGCCTCGGTTTCCGCTCAGCCTGTCGGCATGAATTACATCCGTTCCAAAGGCCGCGAACGAAGAACCGAAGCAGGGAAGGTGGAAGGTACAAGTAGAAAAAAAAAAACAGAATGAAAATAAATATTAATAAGATGAACATGAGCGCAACTGTGAGATTTCTGGTCTTGAGGAAATCTTATTTCTGCCAGGCGATAAGCACAAACTGCTGTGTTTCAGGCGAACACACCGTGGTGCACAGACATTTGGTCGCTGTTCTTTTGATCGCTGGTCTTTTGATCGCCGGTCTTTTAGTCCCCCGTCTTTTGGTCGGCGGTCTTTTGGCCGCCAGTCAAATGGTGACAGAGAGTTTATTGTTGAAGCCAGCTCCCAAAATTATATTCATGAGAGTGAGAGTTTAATATCTAAGAGGGAGAGTTTAATATCTAAGTACTGTTTAATATCTAAGTATATTAGACCCGCGACCAAACGTCCGTTCACTGCACTTGCTTGAACATGGGTTAGGAACAATGTTCCCTATAAGCTGCGCACGTCTTCTCTACGTAACAGCAATCATATGGCGTGCAGTAAATAAAATCCAACTTTTTTACCCCTTTCCCCATAATGGCACCATTTACGCGGCAGCCAGTGGCAGTAGCTCTGTCCACTCTTATATTTTTCCTGTTTTACAGTATGTTTTACATGAAAAATTAGAAGGAACATTGACATGCACTTGCTTATGGCAGGTATGATACTGGTGTGCCCATAGCCGGCAATGATGATGTCGCTCACACTGGTACTCCGTGCGCTCAGGGAGCTTGTTTATCTGCCCAGACCCATGGAAAATTAGAGGGAATATTGTTAGGCATGCTTGGGAGAAAATGTTTGACTTTTAAGTGAGTAAATATGTATGGAATTTGTACATTTTTTTAATCGGTTGATAATGGGAATTGCAATCGTCAATAAGGAGAGCAATTGGCTGAGGTTGACAGCTATGCTAATGACACCTTAAAAATGGGAAATGGGCTTCAATGAGATTCAGAAGGTGGCAACAAATGTATTATCACAAATTAGGTTAAAAAAAGATGCACCTGCTTATGGCAGGTGTGATACTGGTGTGCCCATAGCGAGCAATGATGATGTCGCTCACACTGGTACTCATTGCGCTCACGGAGGTTGTCTTTCTGCCCAGACCAACGGAAAATTAGAGGGAACATTGGTTGGGACCTTTCACGGTTTTTGCTCGCGACGCTAAAGATATAAAAACAATATTTCGATCCCTTTTTATGCCTATTTAGCTAAAGACTGTTATTTATGAGAGCGCTCAGGCGAGTTATTGATCAGCGTCCTCGTAACGGAGCTATAATTTTTTTTTTGTTGATAAATCATGATAGAGGAGCACTGCTAAATTCTGCTCATGTGCGCTTTTGGTTTCCATTTAGCGATGAATTATGGTGTTCCTTTTTTTTTTTCCGGGGGTTATACTGCTCATCCCAGAGAGGTCAACCGCAGGTTAACTGTTAAGGGAAAGATTTGAAAGTAATCTCCCCTTATTATTTTTGTCCTTTTGGAAACGTGTGTCCAGATAGTAGAGGAACGTCTATTTAATATGTAATTGTGCGCAAAAACAGTCTTTTGCCGGTAAAATCTGGATTACAACACGGCTTCCTTCCGCTGCCGTGTTTTTGAAATCCAGTGATGAATTCAGCCTTTACGTCAAGATCTGCAGGCGAATGAGCAAAGAGATGCTTATTAATACAGAAGTTTCCACTCAGCATGATTCATTCTCACTGAGGGGTACGAGATGCTATACGTAAGAGGGGGGGATGGGAAAAGAGATTTAGTCAACGTGACAAGATACCTTTACAACGAAGCATATTTTTGTTGGTAGAAAGGCATGTAATTGCCATTCTGGAATAAAGGGCAGAGCGGTCAGGCCAGTGGCTTCACCGCTGAGGGCTCTTCCCCGTCCTCGTGTCCTGGCCCCCTCTGACGACTGGAGGATGACATAGTATAATAAGGCTTTTTTTTTAGCTAAAAATGACATAGTATAGTTAGCATACCTGTCAACCTCGAACCATTTGTGATCTTACCAAATTTTGTTTTCGCCCTTACATATATGTATAAATACATGGAAAATCTTACCACTTTACTTTTTTGTAAAAAATCACGAACAACAAGTAGAAAATGCCAGAAACAGCTGATCAAATGAAAGTAAACATAAACAAGGGAACAGGAAACGGAAATCACATGGTGAAAGTGTTACAAAACGAAATGTTTATCATGATCTTTTTTTTTTAGCCAATCAGAGGCGCCGGTACATATATCACTTGGCAGACATGCGTTTCCGGGAAGAAACAATGGCGGATGGTGAAAAATGGCTAGAAAGTGCCTTAATTTATTTTTTTTTCTCAAAATCACCGTTTAGCGTACCATTTTCATGTGTACAGCGTACCAATATAAAAATGGGCTTTCAGTTGTACCAATTACGGCGAGAACGTACCAGTTGACAGGTATGAGTTAGGCATTTTTTTGTGTGCAAAAGATAACATTGTATATGACATCGTCTTTGCGAAAAAATGCCTTTCTATACAATACAATATGCATGCATATAGGAATAATCAGATATAAACAAAAATAAAATACTAAAGCATATTGATATATTTTTTAATGTTATTCCTTGTGGGCCATACTACAAATTTAAAAGTCAAAATTCATACATGTAAACGAATGTCTTTTCATTTTTTTTTTGTAATTTCACTACTTTTAAAGTGGGAAAAAAATGAATATTTTTTTGAATATTCTTATGCTCTTACTAATCAATGAGAGGATGCATTCCAGAAGAGTGTACTGCAAAAAAATGAAGATTTAAAGCAGTTCTAGATGTAATATCTCAGTTCTGTCATCAACGGTGTCCATATTTTAGCTCACAGTTTAGACAGGTTTAGCAAAGAGCCAGATCCACCCACCAAAAGAGCCACATGTGACTCCCGAGCCACAGGTTCCCTACCTCTGGTCTGGAGTTATAAAATATAATTATAACGTTTAGCTATAATATTAGTGTTATATACACACAGGTCTACATCAGGTTAGATTTGTTTAAATATAAACAAATTTGAATAAATGTCTTTGCATGATAAACAGCAGGATTAAAATTTGCAATTATAAAATGCTAAGGAAAAAAACATTGAAATCTGAATTTATTTAGAGACACGAATGGACTTTTTTTCAGCTGTTAAATATATTCTGGGAGATTAGTATGGTCTTTTATTTGGTCCCTATTTCAAATAACATTCCAAAATAAGCAAGGTTAACAAACAGTTAGTCCTGCAAGGATGGGCATCGTTTGAAATGAAACATGGCGTACCCTTTTAGACGACATTTTCACTTCCTTCTCCCCTAGCATGTCTATTTCTTGCTCACCTGCATCTGAGTGAAGAAGCGACTTTATTTCACTATGTATTATTCATCCCACGTATGTCTATTTTCGAAGCGGTGGATCCGGGTAAAGCCCATTACGGCCAGTTTTCTCCGCCAGCTAAAGCTCTGCCATGTGTGATGACACCCAAAATGGAAAAGGCAGCCTTGTTATTGCTAGACGGCCACGTTTATGAGGTGTCATCCAAAAATTGTACGCATTGGGCCAATGGCACTTCGCCGACAGGTCATGCTCTTGCGGGCCCGCAGAACGTAGAACTGTCTGTGGGAGTAGCGTTCTTGCACCTTCCTAATGTTCCCTCTAATTTTTCGTTGGTCTGGGCAGAAAGGGAACCACTGTGAGCGCACTGAGGACCAGTGTGAGCGACATCATCATTGCTTGTTATGGGCACACCAGTATCATACCTGCCATAAGCAAGTGCATGTCAATGTTCCTTCTAATTTTTCATGTAAAACATGCTGTAAAACACAAAAAAAGATAAGAGAGGACAGAGCTACTGACACTGGCTGCCGGTGTTCGGACGTTTGGTCGCCGGTCAAATGGTGACAGAGAGTTTACTGTTGAAGCCAGCTCTCAAAATTATATTCATGAGAGACAGTTTAATATCTAATTGAGAGAGTTTAATATCTAATAGTGAGGGTTTAATATTTAAGTACTGTTTAATATCTAAGTACATTTCTCCAGCGACCAAAAGAGACCAAAAGACCGGTGACCAAAAGACCGGCGACCAAAAGACCGGCGACCAAAAGACCGGCGACCAAAAGACCGGCGCCCAAAAGACCGGCGACCAAGCGTCCGGTCACTGTGGCTGCCGCATAAATGGCGCCATCATGGGGAAAGGTTTAAACTTTTTTAAAGTTTGGATTTTATTTACTGCACGCAATATAATTGCTGCTGCGCAGAGAAGACGAGAGTAGTGCGCAATTGCGCGTGCGCATAGCTCAGTGGGAACATTGCTCCAATATAACTTGTATATATTTATTATTCTTTGGCTAGTGCGATTTATAGTCCGAAAAATATGCGCGCATTATTCTTGTCTATGTCGTGGCAGGTGCATGTCAATGTTCCCTCTAATTTTTCATGTAAAACATGCTGTAAAACACACACTAAATAACAGTGGACAGAGCTACTGTCACTGGCTGCCGCATAAACGGGGTAAAACAAAAAGTTTTGATTTTATTTACTGCACGCCATATGATTGCTGCTGCGCAGAGAAGACGAGAGTAGAGCGTAATTGTGTGCAGCTTAGAGGAAACATTGCACCTCCCCTGTGTCAAAATAGTCACATTTTAGTGTGAATTTCCCTTTTGAGGGGAATTTGGGAGCCAAATCTGACGAGTCGGTCGGTTAGGCTAGGAAAAAAGATTGTATTCACAATTTTGTGAAGGAAAAGTGTTTTTTCTTAAGGCATTCTATTGAAATATTAGATATTTTGCATGTTTTTACAAGTCATTTCATTATTGGCGATCCATATCAGGCCTCGTTGGGGGTTTGCACTTTGCCGATTGGAAATCTGGGTGAAATTGAATGTCATGAAAACCAGCCAATTTTTATTTGCCTCGATGCAAAGGATTGGCTTGATGCTCTCCATCAAATATGAATTCAATATGATCCGATTACAGTCCTGCTCCTTTAAATCCATTTCATGCACACACGCAGTCCAACAGGGGGAAAAAAACAACAAACCACGCGTGTGAGCGGAGCATGAGTGTTCTGATTTGTAATCGTGTGTGTGTGTGTCACAACGGGCTGTCACTTTCACATTTCTTTTCCCCGAAGATGTCGCCACGGCTTTTTTATCTTTTCCATCCGACTTTTTGTGCACTGGCGGCCCTATGGGTTCTTTTCAGCTGTGTCCTCTCTTCCACATTGTCTTTGTCTGTCAAGTGCTTAGACGACACGCGAGGGAAAGTCAAACTTGTGAAAAAGACCCCTCCCTACGTATTACCACTTATGTTCCCCGGAGAGAGAGAGAGAGAGAGAGAGAGAAGAGGTCATTGCAGATGCGGCAAGCCACCTCACTCTGCGTTTTCTCCTCCTTTCTGCAGCGATGACCTTTCTACGGACCCGTCAGTAGGGGAGGAAGGGAAGGGAGGAGAGGGGGAGCTGCAGAGTGAGGCCCCATCACAACCGCAGCCCCAAGAAGAGACGCCGTCGCCATCGTCGCCATCGCCGCCGTCATCTTCGCCGCCGCCGCCCCAACCCGAGTGCGAGAGGCCCCAAACGCAGGCCTCGCCCGAAACCCCAGCGGAATCGGAACTGGAGACGGAAGCCGAGCCAGGCACAGAGGCGGAATCTGACGTGGACGCCCCGGCCGAGGTGTTGCCGCGGGAAACCGTGGATGGAGCAGGGTCTGGCGAGGAGGAAGCCACGGGAATGTTGGATGAGCAGGATGTCCAGGAAGAAACGCCAGTAGAAGAAACAGAAGCTGAAGAAGTTGCGGAGGAAGCCAAGGAGGCCGAAGAAGATGAAGGGGTTAAAGAAAGCGGAATGGGCAGGAGAGCCAGCCTCCATCACACGGCGTCGCCCCTGAGGGTGCAACGCAACGGGGCCGGTTCGCACCCGGCTTCTTCCGACTATGAGCTCTCGCTTGACCTCAAAAACAAGCAGGTAGGGAGTGTTTGTGTAGAGCCCGCCCACTTTTTCTGTTCTTTGTTGGCGTCAGTGGACTGGCCAATGTGTATCTGCCACATTATCACCTTGGATTCCCCTATCATGCTTCTGTCTTTTCTGTCTTCCATGTTTTAAGGTATATTTCTTGAAAAAGGATGGAAATGATACATTTAAAACTCTGCTTTAGTGATTCTCGGTGGAGTTTACACCGAGAATAAAAATGCCTGATCCATCTTGAAGTGTCCTGATGAATGTTTTTTGAGGGGAAAAAAGTTGTCTTCCCTTTTTTAATAAGTCACTGTCTTGTCCTCCTGCTGTCCCATTAAGGAAATTCATACATTATTCGTCAATCTTCATTTGCCAAGATGCTCATCCGTCATTTGCCTTGTGTTGTGTTATGTCACTCGGCTTAACCCGGCATCCTACAAAGTCGTTGTGAAAATAAGGAAGTGTATTAAATTCCACTAGAATATGTACAATATTTTCACGACTATAAGGCGCACTTAAAATTCTTACATTTTCTCCAAAATAGATAGTGCGCCTTATAATCCAGTGGGCCTTATATATGGAAAAAACAGAAAACCAAAAACGGAAAACCACCACTGTCGGATATTAAAAAAACATAAACGCCTGAACTGAAACAATACTGTTAAATATGCAGATGCCATCTTAGTTTACAAAATATTACATTATATAGGTCCTCCTCCGCTGCAAATCCAAAACATCAACAATGGCTGGCTCTAGAGGTGACTGTGTAGTGAGTGCTTCATACCTGGAAGTCAATAGCAATTACCGTATTTTCACGACTATAAGGCGCACTTAAAAGTCTTACATTTTCTCCAAAATAGACAGTGCGCCTTATAATACAGTGCGCCTTATAATACAGTGCGCCTTATATATGGAAAAAATGTAATTCATTGAAGGTGCGCCTTATAATGCGGTGTGCCTTATAGTCGTGAAAATACGGTATAGGTATTTTTCTCCATAAAAGCCTCATAGGGAGTTTTTTCTTATTTGTTGACCTGTTCCGTTTTCAATGAAGGACTGATTGGGAGTGTTCGGGCGACCTCAGGACTGATGGCAATTTGTGCGCCGCCTTTTTAAACTGGTTGTAACTGACTACGAGCCTGCGATTCTGAATGAGAAAGCCTGTTTGATTGGTAACACAGACTTGTTTCTTTGTAAATATAGTGACAGTTTGACGTGAGACAACATCTAGTGTCTTTAGCTACGACCAATGTTCCCTCTGAGCTGCACGCATGCGCGATTGCGCATTAATCTCGTCTTCTCTACGCAGCAGCAATCATATGGCGCGCAGTAAATAAAATCCAAACTTTTTATTATTATTTTTATTTTTTTACCCCTTTCCCCATGATGGCGCCGTTTATGCAGCAGCCATTGGCAGTAGCTCTGTCCACTCTTTTTTTTGTTATTTACAGCATGTTTTACATGAAAAATTAGAGGGAACATTGACATGCAACTGCTTATGGCAGGTGTGATACTGGTGTTCCCATAGCGAGCAATGATGACGGGTACTCCATGCGCTCAGGAAGGTTGTCTTTCTGCCCAGACTTATGAAAAATTAGAGGGAACATTGGCCACAACCCTGAAGATTCATCGACAAAACAATGCCACGCACTCTTTAATTATCTCCACTTGGTATGGAAGCGCTACGTTGCGTCACGTCCCACTTCTCTAAGTTGCATAATCATGCAGATGTTTTTACGCTTTGAGACATTTTTACACAGCTAATGAGCCCTTGCTTTTGCTCCCAGATCCATCTTGTGCACGTCAGGATGCCCGCTTTGAGTAGCAAAGATTGACGGCAGAGTGTTTTGGCTATTTGTAACACCGTTTGACCCCCCCAAAGTTGCATGCAAGAACACTGAAGAAACATCTTGCATTATCAAGAACCATCACCTATACCCGGTGCTCAGATCAATGAGAATTATTCGGGTTAGGACTTAAGTGGTTCATAATCAATATGAACTTCCTCCAACCTCTCTTTTCTTGAAATTATCCCCAAGTAGCTTTTAAAGTCTCTTTCAAATATTCGGATTGCTTTTATCTATCTGCCTTTATAAGGGCTCCTTTGAAAATATAGTGTTTACGTTCCTTCTCCTTATAGTTTAGTTTACGTAGCAAAATGCGGGGGTTCAATGCCCTTTTAAAATGGATTGAAAGATCTTTTTTTACATCGGCACTTGAAGTGATCAGAAGCCCCGCTACCTAGTGGGCGGGGCTCGTCTTTTGCACGCAAAAAGCTCTGTTGACCTGTCAGTTTTCATCGTTCCTGCCGGAATAGTCTTAATTTGCCGAGTATAAATGGCAGGCTAGCTTTAATCCTCTTTCTTACCTTCACGGCGACTGTAATTCCAAATGTGTCGGACGGGCACAAAGAGAGCAACGTGTCCTCAAATGCTTTCTTTAAAATCCCTTACCCAGCTTACGCAGAGGCCAAAACGGGCATAAAACCCTGCCACACTTAATCAATCTACTTTTTCTATTTCATTCCGCCAAGGGCACCTCTCCGGAGTTTTGTTGGATAACAAGGGGCACTTTTACAAACCGCTCGTAAAATGATGGAGATACCGCATTTTTATGCCCAACAGTGTCATTCGGGCTGAAAGTATTATTGGAGTTGTTGAAAGGCAGGCCGGTCTTTTGGTCGCCGGTCTTTTGGTCGCCGGTCTTTTGGTCGCCGGTCTTTTGGTCGCCGGTCTTTTGGTCGCCGGTCTTTTGGTCGCCGGTCTTTTGGTCCCTGTTGGTCGCTGGTCAAATAGTGACAAAGAGTTTACTGTTGAAACCAGTTCTCAAAATCATATCCATGAGTGAGCATTTAATATCTAAGAGAGAGAGAGTTTAATATCTAAGTACTGTTTAATATCTAAGTACTGTTTAATATCTAAGTACTGTTTAATATCTAAGTACTGTTTAATATCTAAGTACTGTTTAATATCTAAGTACTGTTTAATATCTAAGTACTGTTTAATATCTAAGTACTGTTTAATATCTAAGTACTGTTTAATATCTAAGTACTGTTTAATATCTAAGTACTGTTTAATATCTAAGTACTGTTTAATATCTAAGTACTGTTTAATATCTAAGTACTGTTTAATATCTAAGTACTGTTTAATATCTAAGTACTGTTTAATATCTAAGTACTGTTTAATATCTAAGTACTGTTTAATATCTAAGTACTGTTTAATATCTAAGTACTGTTTAATATCTAAGTACTGTTTAATATCTAAGTACTGTTTAATATCTAAGTACTGTTTAATATCTGATATTAAACAGTACTTAGATATTAAACAGTACTTTAAGTACTGTTTAATATCTAAGTACTGTTTAATATCTAAGTACTGTTTAATATCTAAGTACTGTTTAATATCTAAGTACTGTTTAATATCTAAGTACTGTTTAATATCTGATATTAAACAGTACTTAGATATTAAACAGTACTTTAAGTACTGTTTAATATCTAAGTACTGTTTAATATCTAAGTACTGTTTAATATCGAAGTACTGTTAAAATCAGTTCTCAAAATTATATTCATGAGAGAGAGTTTAATATCTAAGTACTGTTTAATGTATAAGTACATTTGACTGGTGACCAAATGACCGGCGACCAAACGTCTGGTCACGAATGCATACCTGTCAACTTATACATTTTTCCCGTATTTTCTACGTTTTTTGATCATTTACTTAGTTACTTTGTGCGCTAGCGGGAGGTTGTCTTTCTGCCCAGACCAATGGAAAATTAGAGGGAATATTGCTAGGCATGCTTGGGAGAAAATGTTTGACTTTTAAGTGAGTAAATATGTATGGCATTTGTACATTTTTTAATCACTTGATAATGGAAATTGCAATCATAAATAAGGAGAGCAATTGACAGCTATGCTAATGACACCTTAAAATGGGATATGTGACTTCAATGAGATTGAGAAGGTGGCGACAAATGTATAATCACAAATTAGATTAAAACAAGATAAGTCTCAAAAGATGTCGGCCAGAAAATGGGACTTGCCAAGATAAGCGGTCGCACATGGGTGTTTACAGAAATATACGTGCCACGGGGGTTTCATGAAGCACTTATTTGTTTTTTTTTGTTTTTATGTTTTTTCAAGGAAATGGGAATGTTTTTTGAGGTCAAGGCAGTTGAACGCTTTGTGGACTGTCATTGTCTCCATTGACTCTTTCTATTTAACATTCAGTTCCATTCATTGTGAGTCTTCTAAGTCTTGGTGTTCATCTTCAATGTGCCACCAAGATGCAATAACATGGTCTAAGTATTTATATTCATCGCCACTGTCCCCGTTTGGCCTCCCTTGAAGGATGTTGGAAATGTTTCCTTTTCATTCCCGTGATATACCACTTTGAATGCTTGATTACAAAAACCCTCTCGGTCAATCATCAATTGACTCTTCTTCCATCCTTTTTTTTTTTTTCCAGATCGAAATGTTAGAGCACAAATACGGCGGCCACCTGATTTCCCGCCGCGCCGCTTGCAAGATCCAGACCGCCTTCCGCCAGTACCAGCTCAGCAAGAACTTTGAAAAGATCCGAAACTCTCTACTCGAGAGTCGCTTACCGCGCCGGATCTCCTTGCGCAAGACGCGGACCCAGAACACCGAGGGCTTTTCGGCCGAACGGGCCCTGGCAGAAGGCTGCAACTTAGCGGGCATTCCTTTGGTAAGGTCACCATCTCTGCCCGCCATGGTGGGCGGCAACCTAACCGACTTGGAGGACTCCTTCACGGAGCAAGTCCAGTCCCTGGCAAAGTCCATCGACGATGCGCTTAGCAACTGGAGCCTGAAGACCATGTGCTCGCTCCAAGAAGGCGGAGCGTATCCGTTCGATGCGGCGGTGGGTGGCGAAGAGGGCGGCGTGGTCGGAGACTCGGTCCTCCGTCAACCCTCACTGGACCCTGGCGACCTATCCAGAAGCGCCAGCAAGCTCATGATGGCCTTCCGGGATGTGACGGTTCAAATCGACAGTCAGAACTTCCGCCTTTCGTCTTCCGTCATGGAGTCCGTCACGCTGGGTGGATGCGCCCGGCAGGAGGGCGCCACTGACATCGCATCCAACTCCGTCCCTCAGTCTATCCCAGCCACGGAAACCCTGACTTCCCCATCGAATGAGCCCGTGGACCCCCCGCCGCCTCCGTTGGAGAACCCACCTCTTCCTGAAATTGACGTATGCGACCAGGATATGGAGTTCCCTGCCCCACCGCCCAGTGAGGAAGAGCTAAGTGGGGAAGATCCGCTCCCTCCCACCCCCCTGGACAAAATGGTACCTCAGCGAGATGATTCCGTGGTGGTGCCGCCTCCTCCCGAGCCTACCAAAACGAGCCCTCCACCGTCCGAGCCGCTCGGGGTGGATCGTAGCGGCTCGGAGGCGGCTGACAACAGTTCGGAGCAGATGAGTAGCAGCAGCGCCTCGACGGAGGCTCGGTCCACCTCGGAGGCTTCCTCCAAGGAGGCGCTACAGGCCATGATCCTCAGCCTCCCGCGCTACCATTGCGAGAACCCCGCCAGCTGCAAGTCGCCCACGCTGTCCACGGACGTCATGCGGAAACGCCTCTACCGCATTGGCCTCAACCTCTTTAATGTGTGAGTATCTTGATGCTTCACGTGGATGGTATGAAATGGGTTCATTTTTGCCTAGTTTTGACTTTACATTCAGTCTGCATATTTATTTGAAATTTGATCCACCCTATTATTTATCTTGACCGGACGTTTGGTTGCCGGTCCTTCTGTTGAAACCAGCTCTCAAAATTATATTCATGAGAGAGAGTTTAATATCTAAGTACTGTTTAATATCCAAGTACTGTTTAATATCCAAGTACTGTTTAATATCCAAGTACTGTTTAATATCCAAGTACTGTTTAATATCCAAGTACTGTTTCATATCCAAGTACTGTTTCATATCCAAGTACTGTTTCATATCCAAGTACTGTTTCATATCCAAGTACTGTTTCATATCCAAGTACTGTTTCATGTCCAAGTACTGTTTCATGTCTAAGTACTGTTTAATGTCTAAGTACTGTTTTATATCTAAGTACTGTTGAAACCAGCTCTCAAAATTATATTCACAAGAGTTTAATATCTAAATATCTACTGTTGATTCATGAGAGAGGGAGAAGTTAATATCTAAGTACTGTTTAATATCTAAGTACTCTTTAATATCTAAGTACTGTTGAAACCAGCTCTCAAAATTATATTCATGAGAGAGTATAACATCTAAATATCTACTCTTTTCAACAGTACTTAGATATTAAACCATACTTAGATATTAAACAGTACTTAGATACTAAACTTCTCTCTTAGATATTAAACTGTCTCTCATGAATATAATTTTGAGAGCTGGTTTCAACAGTATTCTCTCTGTCACCATTTGACCGGCAACCAAATGTCCGAGCACCATTATTTTTTTGCGCAATATCCATTGCAGTTAGCACGTCAACCTCACAACTCTGGGGTGTTGGGTTCAAATCCAAGTGGGTCCACCTGTGTGGAGTTTGTATGTTCTGCGTGGGTTTTTTCGACGGAAACTCCGCTTCCCTCCCAAATTCCCAACACATGCATGGTAGGCTGAGATGGTCTAAATTGCCCCGAGGTATGGGTGAGAGTGTGAATGGTGGTCCGTCTTCTTCTGATCTTCAATTGGCTGCCCACCAAAGTTCACAGTGTCCCCCGCCTGGTGCCCAAAGTCAGCTGGGAAAGGCTCTAGCACCCCCTGTGACCCAAGTGAAAATGAAGCAGTCCAGAAATTGAATCAAGGAATGAATATCTATTATATACGCTAAGTCTGCCCCACCGTTCCGAGATCTGGGTTCAATCCCAGGTGAACCGAATTCTAAATTTACCCGATTTTTCCTTTTGCGCCATATGCGCATTCTGTGTATACTTTTGCCACTTTGGGTAATCACAGCTTCATTCTTAAAGCTTTCCCCCTCCTAAAAGGGCTCAAATCTTCACGCGCATCAGAGCATTGGACGGATTAAGGCCACAGCATTTTCTTAGAAATCTTTTGAATTGTCTGCTGTCCATTTATTTCAAATGTGTGGTGGGACGTTAGGACACGTGACGGAGGGGAAGGAGGTGAGTTTGCGCGTGGCGCCCGGGAGACCTGAGAGAAAGGGCTGTTGCCATGGCAACCAGAGTGCACAGAGGGATCAGTGGTGCGCTATGGCGGAGGCTGCCACATGAAACGTGTCACGCTTTGTTGCTTTGGATGCAGTAAAGTTGCTTTGCGGCTTGTCATTCCGGACACTTGCTGAGGTACAACTTCAATTTCAGCCCAAAAGCATAGTTTGTTCTCCTAAGTGACATGTTATGGTACTTCATTCTTTCAGTGGCATTGACGGAGATAGATGTCCAATCCCGAGAGTCATTTCTACTGCGAAGTTTATCTCTAGTAGACGTCCAAACCATATGAACTTGAATGAAGTCTTTCATGTTCAAATGGTATAGGCCAGGGGTGGGCAAACTTTTCAGCCCGGGGGCCATATTGACTTTAAAAAATTGACAGATGGGTCAGCACAAGATACGATACATATAAAAAAGTGCATCCGTTAACAGTTCATATGAAACATAAACAGGAAAAAAAGGCTCACGTATTAACATACTAATCACTCATTATTAAAGTCAAAAGTATTATGTACAAAGTAAAGTAAAAAGGAATTTATTAAGACATATTAAAATGTCATTTAAAAAAAAGATGGAGGGGACTGTAAAACACGAAAAACAAATAAGAGTGGACAGAGCTACTGCCACTGGCTTCCGTGTGACGGCGCCATCTTGGGGGGAAAAAAAAAGTAAATAATAAAACATTTAGACAACGTCGGCAGGCTGGATTAAAAGGCCTAACGGGCCGAATCTGGCCCGCGAGCCGTAGTCTGGCATAGGCCGTCAATTGATTTCACATTTCCCGCAAATCAAGTCCACATAAATTAAAAGGCTAAAAAAGAAAAACATGAATTCAAAAATAAAACCTCCACCCCGTAAAAGGCTAAATTTGTCATCCGTTGTCTTAGCTGCACAACGTGGGGTGTAATTAGCCAATCCTTCATCTGAAAATGCCGTTAACGTCTCCATCCTACGTTGTCACGGCAACGCGTCTGTCAAACCTCCTTGTTGAGATGGATTTTCCGGGAGCGTCGACAAGATTTGGCGGTGATATTGCCCCAATTAAAGCTCCTCACGCAAATCTGGGAGAGGCAATAAAAAGCCGATTAACTTGCGCTTCGCAAGCGTGACGCTCGGAACTAGCGGTGCAGGAGGAATATCGTAAATGGAGTAGGAATTTATACACTACTGCATATTGGGAGCCCAATCGTATAATTGCTTGAGTCTTTTTTTATATTTGTGTCACAATAGCAATGACAAAAAAAAAAAAAAACATGACACAGATGTGTTTGCTAAAATTGTTTTTGGACAGTTGACATAGAAATAAAAGCTTATTTTTTTGTGTTTTTCTTTCCCTTTTGCAAAAACTTTCAAATATGACATAGTGGATATCACCTGTAGGCTAACTAGCAACTTTGATGGCATTTTGTGACAAATTTTAGGTCATAGCAGAGCAAAAACAAGTGAATTTAAATGATAATGAGATAATTTTTTGTTACAAAGCCATTTTATTTCCAATTACAGATTGTTTCAAGGGTAAACTAGTTGATTGGCAGCCGGTTCATGTCCCCTTGATTTGTGGTGTGCATTTTAAAAAGGTCACAGAGAATATACACGTGTAGTCATGAATAATGCGCGGTGCGTTTAAAGGAAAAGAAGGTGACAGAGTGTCTGTTTGCTGTCGAAAGATAAGCACTTTCAATCATTTGGCTGTGCTTTAACAACGGCAATGGGATATCCATTTAAAACAGGGCCGACTCTTCATTGATGACATGGGCAATGGTAGAACACAGTCCGGGGTACTCGGACGTTTAGTCGCCGGTCTTTTGGTCGCCGGTCAAATGGTGTCAAAGTTTACTGTTGAAACCAGCTTTTAAAATTATATTCATGAGAGAGAGTTTAATATCTAAGAGAGAAGTTTAATATCTAAGAGAGAAGTTTAATATCTAAGAGAGAAGTTTAATATCTAAGAGAGAAGTTTAATATCTAAGAGAGACGTTTAATGTCTAAGTACTGTTTAATATTTAAGTACTGTTTATATTCTAAGTACTGTTGTTTCCAACTCTCAAAATTATATCCATGAGAGAGTTTAATATCTAAATTTCTACTGTTTTCAATAGTACTTAGATATTAAACAGTTCTTGCATGTTAAACTGTACTTAGATATTAAAAAGTACTTTGATATTAAACAGAACTTGGATATCAAACAGTACTTTGATATTAAACAGAACTTAGATATTAAAATGTACTTAGATACTAAACAGTACTTAGTTAATAAACTTCTCTCTAAGATATTAAAGTCTCTCTCATGAATATAATTTTGAGAGCTGGTTTCAACAGTAAACTCTGTCACCATTTGACCGGCGACCAAAAGGGACCAAAAGACCGGCGACGAAAAGACCGGCGACTAAAATACCGGCGACCAAACATCCCAGCACGCAGTCCGGCTATCTTTGAAAAAGGGTCAACAGCGAATGCCTTTTTTTCACTCTTTTCAGTTGAGTTATAAATTTGCAATTGTGTTTGATACTAGATGTAAAATGATGTTTGAATATTGCCCAAACGAGTGAAGAGTGGTGCTTAGAAAGCCGAAAAAAAACAGCTTAATGAAGCCTCTAATTTAGCAAATTGAGAAAAATAGAAAATAAGCAAAACAGCCATCCTTATAATGATCACGGCTTTGCCAGTTTCAGCCTTATTGGGCTCCACTTAGCTCTTGAAATGCCACCCCCGTCCGTCCATTTGCCGCGCGTGTTGCAAAAACATGGCGTCATCTGCCAAATTCGCTGGCTGACACGACAGCCGTCGGGAGAGTGGGCGAGCGAGCAGATGCTTTCGGAGCCGGGAAGGCTGCTTCCCTGGCGCTACCTCACGTATCCTCGTAACCCCTTCCGCCATATTGTCAGCCAAATTTAAATCCAGAGTGATAAATCTGATAAAGTGCCAGACTAAGTAAGACTAATATTCATTTCCTCTTTCGTCAGGAACCCGGACAAGGGCCTTCAGTTTCTGATCTCCCGCGGCTTCATTCCGGACACGCCTATCGGTGTGGCCCACTTCCTACTCCAGCGGAA